>NC_052321.1:14545336-14627836 GCF_016432855.1 Salvelinus namaycush | reverse complement strand
TGTGATGTGGGAGACTGAGAGTGAGTATGTAAAAGTGTCATTACTGCTCCCAGTCCTCTAGAGAGAAACCCCATATTCCCTCCCTTTCTTTAGCTGAATATCACGGTGGCCATTCTGGAGAGACAGGTGATGTCGACAGAGACAGTGGATGACAAATTCAAAATCAATCTGAGGGTCAGTCCCAAGGAGAATAGTAGCTGTTGTAAACTCTCCCAGTGAAGGATGACTCCCTCTATAGCTCCATAGATTCATGGCTTTCCCTCTAATATTTCCTTTCTCTTTCACTGCTTTGGTGGAGTCAGGGGCTCCTGGGAGTTTCCACCATATTTCTGATACTAGTCATTTTACCTTCAAATCAGTGTAGGGAAGTGAACAAGTGCACACTTTGGGAGGATGGAGAGATAAGTTGGGACATAGCCGTTGTCTACGGTCCAATGCTGAGCTCGATTGGTTTGGTTTGTATGTCATGTTCTTTTGGTGAAATACGCAGCCAACTAACCAAACACCTAACCAAACACACAAACAAACAAACAATGCAAGCACTTCTCAGCACACACACACAAACACACACACGAACACACACAAACACACACACACACACACACACACACACACACACACACACACACACACACACACACACACACACACACACACACACACACACACACACACATAGACTCACACACACACACACACACACACACACACACACACACACACACACACACACACACACACACACACACACACACACACACACACACACACACACACACACACACACACATGCACTGCCCCTCAGTCTCTCAGGTGCTATCACCTCTTTAACCTACCCTCCTCATCCTTCTCTCCTCCTCCCTCATTCAAAATAATTGAGAGGCCTCGGTGAGTTCGAGCTGCCCATCCGTGACACGCTCCCACAATGCACTGCTGCACAGGTAGACTAATTGGTAACATGTCTCTCCATCTCTTCCTCTCCTCGCTCCTCTCCTCCCTTCTCTCCGCCCCTACTCATCTCCCCTCCCCTCTCTCTCTCTCCCGCACTCCTCTCATTCCCTCTCTCTCTTTTTCTCTCTTCCCCCTCTCCCTTCCTCCATCCCTCCCTCCCCCTACCACACCCTCTCCCTCCATCCCCCTCTCCTATTCTCTCTAGGTGGGGGGCCAGTGTAAGTGTAAGAGGCGTGTGTCTGGCAGGCGGTGTGATGTGTGTCAGGTTGGATTCTACTCTCTGCAGCCGTTGGGCCCCGAGGGCTGTCTGCCGTGCGGCTGCAGCGCTGCAGGCACCCGGGGAGACGACAGCACCTGTCACCAGCAGTCAGGACAGTGCCAGTGCAAGACACACGTAATCGGTAGGTAGCAAGTTAGCACTTCTGGGTGATGGCTCTGGTCATAGGAGCACATATGAGGCCTCTCTCTCTCTCTCTCTGCCTCACTGTTATTTCTACACACATCACTCTCTCTTTCTCTCTCTCTCTCTCTCTCGCTCTCTCTCTCCTCTCTTTTCTCTCTTTTTTCTCTCTCCTCTGTTTCTCTCTCTTCTCTCTCTCTCTCTTCTCTCTCACTCTCTTCTCTCTCACTCTCTCTTCTCTCTCACTCTCTCTCTGCTCTCTCACTCTCTTTTCTCTCTTTCTCACTCTCCTTTCTCTCTCTCTCTCTCGTCTCTGTTTCTCTCTCTTCTCTCTCTCTCTCTTCTCTCTCACTCTCTTCTCTCTCACTCTCTCTTCTCTCTCACTCTCTTTTCTCTCTTTCTCACTCTCTCTTCTCTCTCTCTCTCCCTCTCTGTCTCTCTCTTGCTTCATTCTCTTCTCTATCTTTCTGCTCTCACTACCTGTTATGAGAATTTTGTTATCAATGTTCATAAAATTCATTTAATCTACTCAGTCTGCAACCCAGAGTTTGTAAGATTCTGGTTTAAATGAAACAGACAAATTTCTCAGCTTACAATAGTCAAAATGTTTATTCACGAGGACGTCCTAGTCCGTTGTACAAAAACATCCATTTTATACTGGCTCCTTACGCACATACCTTCACACATAAACAGTAGGTATCCTACACACATACATACACAGAAACAGTAGGTGAGTTGTATCCTTCTCCAGAGTTCTCACCACTGTGTATCACTACCCAGCCGACAGTTCCATTCCCCCGAGATTAGAGGAACCTTGAGAAGGACTCCCTGTCCTATCATAGGTTCCTCAGAGGCCTAGCCAGGTCGGTCCAAACACAGTTTAACTGTTCTCATTTTTTTTCTTCGCACACACACACAACTTCAAATCCTGAGCTACGCCTTGCTCAGACAGTCTGTGTTTTTCCACTATACAGATACATTGTTTAACCTAATTCTGACTAAACCTACACACATCATCAGATTATAATTTTATGATTCTAATCAATTTCATACAGTTATAAGGTTTCATAGTGGAATTATTGTATCATTATCTTTCAACACATACATTATTTTATCACTACCTTCCTCTCCTTATCTTTTGTTCCCCCCTCTATCTCTCTTTCCCAAAGGATAATGAGAGAGTACAGTTGATTAAAGAGTGAAACAACATTTGTTCGTTTTTTTCATTCTAGAAGATATTTAGTTATATCATAATGTACTCATTTGCAAGAAACATTAAACATAAACATGAATTGTTTGTATTTATAATATGGTAAAGTGACTAACACATTGACTAACCTATATGTAAGTGCTATGATTAGGTTGTTGTCAGCACATTCTTGGCCAATCTGTCTGTTTCTTTCTTTTCCCAAAACACACACCACACACACACAGCCCTTCTTTTCATGACATCACCACTAGCGGCAGCCAAGATGGCCGTTTCTTCCTCGCTCCTTTGTGATAAATCTGCTCCGTTTCTCTCCTGAGTGTCTTTCAAGAATCTCCTATCAAATGCAAAACGAATCCTACTCAACACACCATGTTTATTGCTAAGCCAGGATATCAACGTCCACCTCATTTTAATTCTCTAATTCAATGACAAGTGGATTAGAACAAACTGTCCCGGGCCCCGCCTCCTTTTCACTCTTCTTACAATACCCCACTCTTTATCATTTATTTAGCTCCCTTAGGTATTTTTCTGAAATTAGATCTGATTACGGCAATTTATTACCAGCTGGGTGTTTGAGGGGAGCAGCGGCTTCATAAGTGCATTGTCTACATAATAGTATTTGAAATGGTGATATACTGTTAGCTGAGGAGCAAGATGGGGGGGGGGTCATGCCCCAATACTTGCAAACTGTAGAGATACACGCGTGTGCGGGCTCACGCATACACACACCAAAACACACACACCCACTCCCACTTACCTATGATTTAATGGTAAACAGCAGAGCTGACCCAGATAGTAGATGTCATTACTCTTATTTAATAGATAGAAGAATGTAAAACCACTTTATTAATACACACACTCTGTCACTGTCCTGGTTACTGTGGGTTAGCTGGATGTTAATGGCTGTAATACAGCAGGCCTGTAGAAGCAGTGGTGTACGTCTCTGTCCTGGTTACTGTTGGTTAGCTGGATGTTAATGGCTGCAGTACAGCAGGCCTGTAGAAGCAGTGGTGTACGTCTCTGTCCTGGTTACTGTTGGTTAGCTGGATGTTAATGGCTGTAGTACAGCAGGCCTGTAGAAGCAGTGGTGTACGTCTCTGTCCTGGTTACTGTTGGTTAGCTGGATGTTAATGGCTGCAGTACAGCAGGCCTGTAGAAGCAGTGGTGTACGTCTCTGTCCTGGTTACTGTTGGTTAGCTGGATGTTAATGGCTGCAGTACAGCAGGCCTGTAGAAGCAGTGGTGTACGTCTCTGTCCTGGTTACTGTTGGTTAGCTGGATGTTAATGGCTGCAGTACAGCAGGCCTGTAGAAGCAGTGGTGTACGTCTCTGTCCTGGTTACTGTTGGTTAGCTGGATGTTAATGGCTGTAATACAGCAGGCCTGTAGAAGCAGTGGTGTACGTCTCTGTCCTGGTTACTGTTGGTTAGCTGGATGTTAATGGCTGTAGTACAGCAGGCCTGTAGAAGCAGTGGTGTACGTCTCTGTCCTGGTTACTGTTGGTTATCTGGATGTTAATGGCTGTAGTACAGCAGGCCTGTAGAAGCAGTGGTGTACGTCTCTGTCCTGGTTACTGTTGGTTAGCTGGATGTTAATGGCTGCAGTACAGCAGGCCTGTAGAAGCAGTGGTGTACGTCTCTGTCCTGGTTACTGTTGGTTATCTGGATGTTAATGGCTGTAGTACAGCAGGCCTGTAGAAGCAGTGGTGTACGTCTCTGTCCTGGTTACTGTTGGTTAGCTGGATGTTAATGGCTGCAGTACAGCAGGCCTGTAGAAGCAGTGGTGTACGTCTCTGTCCTGGTTACTGTTGGTTAGCTGGATGTTAATGGCTGTAGTACAGCAGGCCTGTAGAAGCAGTGGTGTACGTCTCTGTCCTGGTTACTGTTGGTTAGCTGGATGTTAATGGCTGTAATACAGCAGGCCTGTAGAAGCAGTGGTGTACGTCTCTGTCCTGGTTACTGTTGGTTAGCTGGATGTTAATGGCTGCAGTACAGCAGGCCTGTAGAAGCAGTGGTGTACGTCTCTGTCCTGGTTACTGTTGGTTAGCTGGATGTTAATGGCTGCAGTACAGCAGGCCTGTAGAAGCAGTGGTGTACGTCTCTGTCCTGGTTACTGTTGGTTAGCTGGATGTTAATGGCTGCAGTACAGCAGGCCTGTAGAAGCAGTGGTGTACGTCTCTGTCCTGGTTACTGTTGGTTAGCTGGATGTTAATGGCTGTAGTACAGCAGGCCTGTAGAAGCAGTGGTGTACGTCTCTGTCCTGGTTACTGTTGGTTAGCTGGATGTTAATGGCTGTAATACAGCAGGCCTGTAGAAGCAGTGGTGTACGTCTCTGTCCTGGTTACTGTTGGTTAGCTGGATGTTAATGGCTGCAGTACAGCAGGCCTGTAGAAGCAGTGGTGTACGTCTCTGTCCTGGTTACTGTTGGTTAGCTGGATGTTAATGGCTGTAGTACAGCAGGCCTGTAGAAGCAGTGGTGTACGTCTCTGTCCTGGTTACTGTTGGTTAGCTGGATGTTAATGGCTGTAGTACAGCAGGCCTGTAGAAGCAGTGGTGTACGTCTCTGTCCTGGTTACTGTTGGTTAGCTGGATGTTAATGGCTGTAATACAGCAGGCCTGTAGAAGCAGTGGTGTACGTCTCTGTCCTGGTTACTGTTGGTTAGCTGGATGTTAATGGCTGCAGTACAGCAGGCCTGTAGAAGCAGTGGTGTACGTCTCTGTCCTGGTTACAGTTGGTTAGCTGGATGTTAATGGCTGCAGTACAGCAGGCCTGTAGAAGCTGTGGTGTACGTCTCTGTCCTGGTTACTGTTGGTTAGCTGGATGTTAATGGCTGCAGTACAGCAGGCCTGTAGAAGCAGTGGTGTACGTCTCTGTCCTGGTTACTGTTGGTTAGCTGGATGTTAATGGCTGCAGTACAGCAGGCCTGTAGAAGCAGTGGTGTACGTCTCTGTCCTGGTTACTGTTGGTTAGCTGGATGTTAATGGCTGCAGTACAGCAGGCCTGTAGAAGCTGTGGTGTACGTCTCTGTCCTGGTTACTGTTGGTTAGCTGGATGTTAATGGCTGTAATACAGCAGGCCTGTAGAAGCAGTGGTGTACGTCTCTGTCCTGGTTACTGTTGGTTAGCTGGATGTTAATGGCTGTAGTACAGCAGGCCTGTAGAAGCAGTGGTGTACGTCTCTGTCCTGGTTACTGTTGGTTATCTGGATGTTAATGGCTGTAGTACAGCAGGCCTGTAGAAGCAGTGGTGTACGTCTCTGTCCTGGTTACTGTTGGTTAGCTGGATGTTAATGGCTGCAGTACAGCAGGCCTGTAGAAGCAGTGGTGTACGTCTCTGTCCTGGTTACTGTTGGTTAGCTGGATGTTAATGGCTGTAGTACAGCAGGCCTGTAGAAGCAGTGGTGTACGTCTCTGTCCTGGTTACTGTTGGTTAGCTGGATGTTAATGGCTGTAATACAGCAGGCCTGTAGAAGCAGTGGTGTACGTCTCTGTCCTGGTTACTGTTGGTTAGCTGGATGTTAATGGCTGCAGTACAGCAGGCCTGTAGAAGCAGTGGTGTACGTCTCTGTCCTGGTTACTGTTGGTTAGCTGGATGTTAATGGCTGCAGTACAGCAGGCCTGTAGAAGCAGTGGTGTACGTCTCTGTCCTGGTTACTGTTGGTTAGCTGGATGTTAATGGCTGCAGTACAGCAGGCCTGTAGAAGCAGTGGTGTATGTCTCTGTCCTGGTTACTGTTGGTTAGCTGGATGTTAATGGCTGTAGTACAGCAGGCCTGTAGAAGCAGTGGTGTACGTCTCTGTCCTGGTTACTGTTGGTTAGCTGGATGTTAATGGCTGTAATACAGCAGGCCTGTAGAAGCAGTGGTGTACGTCTCTGTCCTGGTTACTGTTGGTTAGCTGGATGTTAATGGCTGCAGTACAGCAGGCCTGTAGAAGCAGTGGTGTACGTCTCTGTCCTGGTTACTGTTGGTTAGCTGGATGTTAATGGCTGTAGTACAGCAGGCCTGTAGAAGCAGTGGTGTACGTCTCTGTCCTGGTTACTGTTGGTTAGCTGGATGTTAATGGCTGTAGTACAGCAGGCCTGTAGAAGCAGTGGTGTATGTCTCTGTCCTGGTTACTGTTGGTTAGCTGGATGTTAATGGCTGTAATACAGCAGGCCTGTAGAAGCAGTGGTGTACGTCTCTGTCCTGGTTACTGTTGGTTAGCTGGATGTTAATGGCTGCAGTACAGCAGGCCTGTAGAAGCAGTGGTGTACGTCTCTGTCCTGGTTACAGTTGGTTAGCTGGATGTTAATGGCTGCAGTACAGCAGGCCTGTAGAAGCTGTGGTGTACGTCTCTGTCCTGGTTACTGTTGGTTAGCTGGATGTTAATGGCTGCAGTACAGCAGGCCTGTAGAAGCAGTGGTGTACGTCTCTGTCCTGGTTACAGTTGGTTAGCTGGATGTTAATGGCTGTAATACAGCAGGCCTGTAGAAGCAGTGGTGTATGTCTCTGTCCTGGTTACTGTTGGTTAGTTGGATGTTAATGGCTGCAGTACAGCAGGCCTGTAGAAGCAGTGGTGTACGTCTCTGTCCTGGTTACTGTTGGTTAGCTGGATGTTAATGGCTGTAGTACAGCAGGCCTGTAGAAGCAGTGGTGTACGTCTCTGTCCTGGTTACTGTTGGTTAGCTGGATGTTAATGGCTGTAATACAGCAGGCCTGTAGAAGCAGTGGTGTACGTCTCTGTCCTGGTTACTGTTGGTTAGCTGGATGTTAATGGCTGTAATACAGCAGGCCTGTAGAAGCTGTGGTGTACGTCTCTGTCCTGGTTACTGTTGGTTAGCTGGATGTTAATGGCTGCAGTACAGCAGGCCTGTAGAAGCAGTGGTGTACGTCTCTGTCCTGGTTACTGTTGGTTAGCTGGATGTTAATGGCTGCAGTACAGCAGGCCTGTAGAAGCAGTGGTGTACGTCTCTGTCCTGGTTACTGTTGGTTAGCTGGATGTTAATGGCTGTAATACAGCAGGCCTGTAGAAGCAGTGGTGTACGTCTCTGTCCTGGTTACTGTTGGTTAGCTGGATGTTAATGGCTGTAGTACAGCAGGCCTGTAGAAGCAGTGGTGTACGTCTCTGTCCTGGTTACTGTTGGTTAGCTGGATGTTAATGGCTGTAGTACAGCAGGCCTGTAGAAGCAGTGGTGTACGTCTCTGTCCTGGTTACTGTTGGTTAGCTGGATGTTAATGGTTGTAATACAGCAGAACTGTAGAAGCAGTGGTGTACATCTCTGTCCTGGTTACTGTTGGTTAGCTGGATGTTAATGGCTGTAGTACAGCAGGCCTGTAGAAGCAGTGGTGTACGTCTCTGTCCTGGTTACTGTTGGTTAGCTGGATGTTAATGGCTGTAGTACAGCAGGCCTGTAGAAGCAGTGGTGTACGTCTCTGTCCTGGTTACTGTTGGTTAGCTGGATGTTAATGGCTGTAGTACAGCAGGCCTGTAGAAGCAGTGGTGTACGTCTCTGTCCTGGTTACTGTTGGTTAGCTGGATGTTAATGGCTGTAATACAGCAGGCCTGTAGAAGCAGTGGTGTACGTCTCTGTCCTGGTTACTGTTGGTTAGCTGGATGTTAATGGCTGCAGTACAGCAGGCCTGTAGAAGCAGTGGTGTACGTCTCTGTCCTGGTTACTGTTGGTTAGCTGGATGTTAATGGCTGTAGTACAGCAGGCCTGTAGAAGCAGTGGTGTACGTCTCTGTCCTGGTTACTGTTGGTTAGCTGGATGTTAATGGCTGCAGTACAGCAGGCCTGTAGAAGCAGTGGTGTACGTCTCTGTCCTGGTTACTGTTGGTTAGCTGGATGTTAATGGCTGTAGTACAGCAGGCCTGTAGAAGCAGTGGTGTACGTCTCTGTCCTGGTTACTGTTGGTTAGCTGGATGTTAATGGCTGTAGTACAGCAGGCCTGTAGAAGCAGTGGTGTACGTCTCTGTCCTGGTTACTGTTGGTTAGCTGGATGTTAATGGCTGCAGTACAGCAGGCCTGTAGAAGCAGTGGTGTACGTCTCTGTCCTGGTTACTGTTGGTTAGCTGGATGTTAATGGCTGTAGTACAGCAGGCCTGTAGAAGCAGTGGTGTACGTCTCTGTCCTGGTTACTCTTGGTTAGCTGGATGTTAATGGCTGTAGTACAGCAGGCCTGTAGAAGCAGTGGTGTACGTCTCTGTCCTGGTTACTGTTGGTTAGCTGGATGTTAATGGCTGTAATACAGCAGGCCTGTAGAAGCAGTGGTGTACGTCTCTGTCCTGGTTACTGTTGGTTAGCTGGATGTTAATGGCTGCAGTACAGCAGGCCTGTAGAAGCAGTGGTGTACGTCTCTGTCCTGGTTACTGTTGGTTAGCTGGATGTTAATGGCTGCAGTACAGCAGGCCTGTAGAAGCAGTGGTGTACGTCTCTGTCCTGGTTACTGTTGGTTAGCTGGATGTTAATGGCTGCAGTACAGCAGGCCTGTGGAAGCAGTGGTGTATGTCTCTGTCCTGGTTACTGTTGGTTAGCTGGATGTTAATGGCTGTAATACAGCAGGCCTGTAGAAGCAGTGGTGTACGTCTCTGTCCTGGTTACTGTTGGTTAGCTGGATGTTAATGGCTGCAGTACAGCAGGCCTGTAGAAGCAGTGGTGTACGTCTCTGTCCTGGTTACTGTTGGTTAGCTGGATGTTAATGGCTGTAGTACAGCAGGCCTGTAGAAGCAGTGGTGTACGTCTCTGTCCTGGTTACTCTTGGTTAGCTGGATGTTAATGGCTGTAGTACAGCAGGCCTGTAGAAGCAGTGGTGTACGTCTCTGTCCTGGTTACTGTTGGTTAGCTGGATGTTAATGGCTGCAGTACAGCAGGCCTGTAGAAGCAGTGGTGTACGTCTCTGTCCTGGTTACTGTTGGTTAGCTGGATGTTAATGGCTGTAGTACAGCAGGCCTGTAGAAGCAGTGGTGTACGTCTCTGTCCTGGTTACTGTTGGTTAGCTGGATGTTAATGGCTGTAATACAGCAGGCCTGTAGAAGCAGTGGTGTACGTCTCTGTCCTGGTTACTGTTGGTTAGCTGGATGTTAATGGCTGCAGTACAGCAGGCCTGTAGAAGCAGTGGTGTACGTCTCTGTCCTGGTTACTGTTGGTTAGCTGGATGTTAATGGCTGTAATACAGCAGGCCTGTAGAAGCAGTGGTGTACGTCTCTGTCCTGGTTACTGTTGGTTAGCTGGATGTTAATGGCTGCAGTACAGCAGGCCTGTAGAAGCAGTGGTGTACGTCTCTGTCCTGGTTACTGTTGGTTAGCTGGATGTTAATGGCTGTAGTACAGCAGGCCTGTAGAAGCAGTGGTGTACGTCTCTGTCCTGGTTACTGTTGGTTAGCTGGATGTTAATGGCTGCAGTACAGCAGGCCTGTAGAAGCAGTGGTGTACGTCTCTGTCCTGGTTACAGTTGGTTAGCTGGATGTTAATGGCTGTAATACAGCAGGCCTGTAGAAGCAGTGGTGTATGTCTCTGTCCTGGTTACTGTTGGTTAGTTGGATGTTAATGGCTGCAGTACAGCAGGCCTGTAGAAGCAGTGGTGTACGTCTCTGTCCTGGTTACTGTTGGTTAGCTGGATGTTAATGGCTGTAGTACAGCAGGCCTGTAGAAGCAGTGGTGTACGTCTCTGTCCTGGTTACTGTTGGTTAGCTGGATGTTAATGGCTGTAATACAGCAGGCCTGTAGAAGCAGTGGTGTACGTCTCTGTCCTGGTTACTGTTGGTTAGCTGGATGTTAATGGCTGTAATACAGCAGGCCTGTAGAAGCTGTGGTGTACGTCTCTGTCCTGGTTACTGTTGGTTAGCTGGATGTTAATGGCTGCAGTACAGCAGGCCTGTAGAAGCAGTGGTGTACGTCTCTGTCCTGGTTACTGTTGGTTAGCTGGATGTTAATGGCTGCAGTACAGCAGGCCTGTAGAAGCAGTGTTGTACGTCTCTGTCCTGGTTACTGTTGGTTAGCTGGATGTTAATGGCTGTAATACAGCAGGCCTGTAGAAGCAGTGGTGTACGTCTCTGTCCTGGTTACTGTTGGTTAGCTGGATGTTAATGGCTGTAGTACAGCAGGCCTGTAGAAGCAGTGGTGTACGTCTCTGTCCTGGTTACTGTTGGTTAGCTGGATGTTAATGGCTGTAGTACAGCAGGCCTGTAGAAGCAGTGGTGTACGTCTCTGTCCTGGTTACTGTTGGTTAGCTGGATGTTAATGGTTGTAATACAGCAGAACTGTAGAAGCAGTGGTGTACATCTCTGTCCTGGTTACTGTTGGTTAGCTGGATGTTAATGGCTGTAGTACAGCAGGCCTGTAGAAGCAGTGGTGTACGTCTCTGTCCTGGTTACTGTTGGTTAGCTGGATGTTAATGGCTGTAGTACAGCAGGCCTGTAGAAGCAGTGGTGTACGTCTCTGTCCTGGTTACTGTTGGTTAGCTGGATGTTAATGGCTGTAGTACAGCAGGCCTGTAGAAGCAGTGGTGTACGTCTCTGTCCTGGTTACTGTTGGTTAGCTGGATGTTAATGGCTGTAATACAGCAGGCCTGTAGAAGCAGTGGTGTACGTCTCTGTCCTGGTTACTGTTGGTTAGCTGGATGTTAATGGCTGCAGTACAGCAGGCCTGTAGAAGCAGTGGTGTACGTCTCTGTCCTGGTTACTGTTGGTTAGCTGGATGTTAATGGCTGTAGTACAGCAGGCCTGTAGAAGCAGTGGTGTACGTCTCTGTCCTGGTTACTGTTGGTTAGCTGGATGTTAATGGCTGCAGTACAGCAGGCCTGTAGAAGCAGTGGTGTACGTCTCTGTCCTGGTTACTGTTGGTTAGCTGGATGTTAATGGCTGTAATACAGCAGGCCTGTAGAAGCTGTGGTGTACGTCTCTGTCCTGGTTACTGTTGGTTAGCTGGATGTTAATGGCTGCAGTACAGCAGGCCTGTAGAAGCAGTGGTGTACGTCTCTGTCCTGGTTACTGTTGGTTAGCTGGATGTTAATGGCTGCAGTACAGCAGGCCTGTAGAAGCAGTGGTGTACGTCTCTGTCCTGGTTACTGTTGGTTAGCTGGATGTTAATGGCTGTAATACAGCAGGCCTGTAGAAGCAGTGGTGTACGTCTCTGTCCTGGTTACTGTTGGTTAGCTGGATGTTAATGGCTGTAGTACAGCAGGCCTGTAGAAGCAGTGGTGTACGTCTCTGTCCTGGTTACTGTTGGTTAGCTGGATGTTAATGGCTGTAGTACAGCAGGCCTGTAGAAGCAGTGGTGTACGTCTCTGTCCTGGTTACTGTTGGTTAGCTGGATGTTAATGGTTGTAATACAGCAGAACTGTAGAAGCAGTGGTGTACATCTCTGTCCTGGTTACTGTTGGTTAGCTGGATGTTAATGGCTGTAGTACAGCAGGCCTGTAGAAGCAGTGGTGTACGTCTCTGTCCTGGTTACTGTTGGTTAGCTGGATGTTAATGGCTGTAGTACAGCAGGCCTGTAGAAGCAGTGGTGTACGTCTCTGTCCTGGTTACTGTTGGTTAGCTGGATGTTAATGGCTGTAGTACAGCAGGCCTGTAGAAGCAGTGGTGTACGTCTCTGTCCTGGTTACTGTTGGTTAGCTGGATGTTAATGGCTGTAATACAGCAGGCCTGTAGAAGCAGTGGTGTACGTCTCTGTCCTGGTTACTGTTGGTTAGCTGGATGTTAATGGCTGCAGTACAGCAGGCCTGTAGAAGCAGTGGTGTACGTCTCTGTCCTGGTTACTGTTGGTTAGCTGGATGTTAATGGCTGTAGTACAGCAGGCCTGTAGAAGCAGTGGTGTACGTCTCTGTCCTGGTTACTGTTGGTTAGCTGGATGTTAATGGCTGCAGTACAGCAGGCCTGTAGAAGCAGTGGTGTACGTCTCTGTCCTGGTTACTGTTGGTTAGCTGGATGTTAATGGCTGTAGTACAGCAGGCCTGTAGAAGCAGTGGTGTACGTCTCTGTCCTGGTTACTGTTGGTTAGCTGGATGTTAATGGCTGTAGTACAGCAGGCCTGTAGAAGCAGTGGTGTACGTCTCTGTCCTGGTTACTGTTGGTTAGCTGGATGTTAATGGCTGCAGTACAGCAGGCCTGTAGAAGCAGTGGTGTACGTCTCTGTCCTGGTTACTGTTGGTTAGCTGGATGTTAATGGCTGTAATACAGCAGGCCTGTAGAAGCAGTGGTGTACGTCTCTGTCCTGGTTACTGTTGGTTAGCTGGATGTTAATGGCTGCAGTACAGCAGGCCTGTAGAAGCAGTGGTGTACGTCTCTGTCCTGGTTACTGTTGGTTAGCTGGATGTTAATGGCTGTAGTACAGCAGGCCTGTAGAAGCAGTGGTGTACGTCTCTGTCCTGGTTACTGTTGGTTAGCTGGATGTTAATGGCTGCAGTACAGCAGGCCTGTAGAAGCAGTGGTGTACGTCTCTGTCCTGGTTACTGTTGGTTAGCTGGATGTTAATGGCTGTAGTACAGCAGGCCTGTAGAAGCAGTGGTGTACGTCTCTGTCCTGGTTACTGTTGGTTAGCTGGATGTTAATGGCTGCAGTACAGCAGGCCTGTAGAAGCAGTGGTGTACGTCTCTGTCCTGGTTACTGTTGGTTAGCTGGATGTTA
The DNA here is from genome assembly GCF_016432855.1 of Salvelinus namaycush. Classification (NCBI taxonomy): domain Eukaryota; kingdom Metazoa; phylum Chordata; class Actinopteri; order Salmoniformes; family Salmonidae; genus Salvelinus; species Salvelinus namaycush. Next base: position 14,614,674 of record NC_052321.1, on the reverse strand, counting down.
ATGGCTGTAGTACAGCAGGCCTGTAGAAGCAGTGGTGTACGTCTCTGTCCTGGTTACTGTTGGTTAGCTGGATGTTAATGGCTGTAATACAGCAGGCCTGTAGAAGCAGTGGTGTACGTCTCTGTCCTGGTTACTGTTGGTTAGCTGGATGTTAATGGCTGCAGTACAGCAGGCCTGTAGAAGCAGTGGTGTACGTCTCTGTCCTGGTTACTGTTGGTTAGCTGGATGTTAATGGCTGTAGTACAGCAGGCCTGTAGAAGCAGTGGTGTACGTCTCTGTCCTGGTTACTGTTGGTTAGCTGGATGTTAATGGCTGCAGTACAGCAGGCCTGTAGAAGCAGTGGTGTACGTCTCTGTCCTGGTTACTGTTGGTTAGCTGGATGTTAATGGCTGCAGTACAGCAGGCCTGTAGAAGCAGTGGTGTACGTCTCTGTCCTGGTTACTGTTGGTTAGCTGGATGTTAATGGCTGTAATACAGCAGGCCTGTAGAAGCAGTGGTGTACGTCTCTGTCCTGGTTACTGTTGGTTAGCTGGATGTTAATGGCTGCAGTACAGCAGGCCTGTAGAAGCAGTGGTGTACGTCTCTGTCCTGGTTACTGTTGGTTAGCTGGATGTTAATGGCTGTAGTACAGCAGGCCTGTAGAAGCAGTGGTGTACGTCTCTGTCCTGGTTACTGTTGGTTAGCTGGATGTTAATGGCTGCAGTACAGCAGGCCTGTAGAAGCAGTGGTGTACGTCTCTGTCCTGGTTACTGTTGGTTAGCTGGATGTTAATGGCTGTAGTACAGCAGGCCTGTAGAAGCAGTGGTGTACGTCTCTGTCCTGGTTACTGTTGGTTAGCTGGATGTTAATGGCTGTAGTACAGCAGGCCTGTAGAAGCAGTGGTGTACGTCTCTGTCCTGGTTCCTGTTGGTTAGCTGGATATTAATGGCTGCAGTACAGCAGGCCTGTAGAAGCAGTGGTGTACGTCTCTGTCCTGGTTACTGTTGGTTAGCTGGATGTTAATGGCTGTAGTACAGCAGGCCTGTAGAAGCAGTGGTGTACGTCTCTGTCCTGGTTACTGTTGGTTAGCTGGATGTTAATGGCTGTAGTACAGCAGGCCTGTAGAAGCAGTGGTGTACGTCTCTGTCCTGGTTACTGTTGGTTAGCTGGATGTTAATGGCTGTAATACAGCAGGCCTGTAGAAGCAGTGGTGTACGTCTCTGTCCTGGTTACTGTTGGTTAGCTGGATGTTAATGGCTGCAGTACAGCAGGCCTGTAGAAGCAGTGGTGTACGTCTCTGTCCTGGTTACTGTTGGTTAGCTGGATGTTAATGGCTGCAGTACAGCAGGCCTGTAGAAGCAGTGGTGTACGTCTCTGTCCTGGTTACTGTTGGTTAGCTGGATGTTAATGGCTGCAGTACAGCAGGCCTGTGGAAGCAGTGGTGTATGTCTCTGTCCTGGTTACTGTTGGTTAGCTGGATGTTAATGGCTGTAATACAGCAGGCCTGTAGAAGCAGTGGTGTACGTCTCTGTCCTGGTTACTATTGGTTAGCTGGATGTTAATGGCTGCAGTACAGCAGGCCTGTAGAAGCAGTGGTGTACGTCTCTGTCCTGGTTACTGTTGGTTAGCTGGATGTTAATGGCTGTAGTACAGCAGGCCTGTAGAAGCAGTGGTGTACGTCTCTGTCCTGGTTACTCTTGGTTAGCTGGATGTTAATGGCTGTAGTACAGCAGGCCTGTAGAAGCAGTGGTGTACGTCTCTGTCCTGGTTACTGTTGGTTAGCTGGATGTTAATGGCTGCAGTACAGCAGGCCTGTAGAAGCAGTGGTGTACGTCTCTGTCCTGGTTACTGTTGGTTAGCTGGATGTTAATGGCTGTAGTACAGCAGGCCTGTAGAAGCAGTGGTGTACGTCTCTGTCCTGGTTACTGTTGGTTAGCTGGATGTTAATGGCTGTAATACAGCAGGCCTGTAGAAGCAGTGGTGTACGTCTCTGTCCTGGTTACTGTTGGTTAGCTGGATGTTAATGGCTGCAGTACAGCAGGCCTGTAGAAGCAGTGGTGTACGTCTCTGTCCTGGTTACTGTTGGTTAGCTGGATGTTAATGGCTGTAGTACAGCAGGCCTGTAGAAGCAGTGGTGTACGTCTCTGTCCTGGTTACTGTTGGTTAGCTGGATGTTAATGGCTGTAGTACTGCAGGCCTGTAGAAGCAGTGGTGTACGTCTCTGTCCTGGTTACTGTTGGTTAGCTGGATGTTAATGGCTGTAGTACAGCAGGCCTGTAGAAGCAGTGGTGTACGTCTCTGTCCTGGTTACTGTTGGTTAGCTGGATGTTAATGGCTGCAGTACAGCAGGCCTGTAGAAGCAGTGGTGTACGTCTCTGTCCTGGTTACTGTTGGTTAGCTGGATGTTAATGGCTGTAATACAGCAGGCCTGTAGAAGCAGTGGTGTACGTCTCTGTCCTGGTTACTGTTGGTTAGCTGGATGTTAATGGCTGCAGTACAGCAGGCCTGTAGAAGCAGTGGTGTACGTCTCTGTCCTGGTTACTGTTGGTTAGCTGGATGTTAATGGCTGCAGTACAGCAGGCCTGTAGAAGCAGTGGTGTACGTCTCTGTCCTGGTTACTGTTGGTTAGCTGGATGTTAATGGCTGCAGTACAGCAGGCCTGTGGAAGCAGTGGTGTATGTCTCTGTCCTGGTTACTGTTGGTTAGCTGGATGTTAATGGCTGTAATACAGCAGGCCTGTAGAAGCAGTGGTGTACGTCTCTGTCCTGGTTACTGTTGGTTAGCTGGATGTTAATGGCTGCAGTACAGCAGGCCTGTAGAAGCAGTGGTGTACGTCTCTGTCCTGGTTACTGTTGGTTAGCTGGATGTTAATGGCTGTAGTACAGCAGGCCTGTAGAAGCAGTGGTGTACGTCTCTGTCCTGGTTACTCTTGGTTAGCTGGATGTTAATGGCTGTAGTACAGCAGGCCTGTAGAAGCAGTGGTGTACGTCTCTGTCCTGGTTACTGTTGGTTAGCTGGATGTTAATGGCTGCAGTACAGCAGGCCTGTAGAAGCAGTGGTGTACGTCTCTGTCCTGGTTACTGTTGGTTAGCTGGATGTTAATGGCTGTAGTACAGCAGGCCTGTAGAAGCAGTGGTGTACGTCTCTGTCCTGGTTACTGTTGGTTAGCTGGATGTTAATGGCTGTAATACAGCAGGCCTGTAGAAGCAGTGGTGTACGTCTCTGTCCTGGTTACTGTTGGTTAGCTGGATGTTAATGGCTGCAGTACAGCAGGCCTGTAGAAGCAGTGGTGTACGTCTCTGTCCTGGTTACTGTTGGTTAGCTGGATGTTAATGGCTGTAGTACAGCAGGCCTGTAGAAGCAGTGGTGTACGTCTCTGTCCTGGTTACTGTTGGTTAGCTGGATGTTAATGGCTGTAGTACAGCAGGCCTGTAGAAGCAGTCGTGTACGTCTCTGTCCTGGTTACTGTTGGTTAGCTGGATGTTAATGGTTGTAGTACAGCAGGCCTGTAGAAGCAGTGGTGTACGTCTCTGTCCTGGTTACTGTTGGTTAGCTGGATGTTAATGGCTGCAGTACAGCAGGCCTGTAGAAGCAGTGGTGTACGTCTCTGTCCTGGTTACTGTTGGTTAGCTGGATGTTAATGGCTGTAGTACAGCAGGCCTGTAGAAGCAGTGGTGTACGTCTCTGTCCTGGTTACTGTTGGTTAGCTGGATGTTAATGGCTGTAGTACAGCAGGCCTGTAGAAGCAGTGGTGTACGTCTCTGTCCTGGTTACTGTTGGTTAGCTGGATGTTAATGGCTGTAATACAGCAGGCCTGTAGAAGCAGTGGTGTACGTCTCTGTCCTGGTTACTGTTGGTTAGCTGGATGTTAATGGCTGCAGTACAGCAGGCCTGTAGAAGCAGTGGTGTACGTCTCTGTCCTGGTTACTGTTGGTTAGCTGGATGTTAATGGCTGTAGTACAGCAGGCCTGTAGAAGCAGTGGTGTACGTCTCTGTCCTGGTTACTGTTGGTTAGCTGGATGTTAATGGCTGTAGTACAGCAGGCCTGTAGAAGCAGTGGTGTACGTCTCTGTCCTGGTTACTGTTGGTTAGCTGGATGTTAATGGCTGTAATACAGCAGGCCTGTAGAAGCAGTGGTGTACGTCTCTGTCCTGGTTACTGTTGGTTAGCTGGATGTTAATGGCTGTAATACAGCAGGCCTGTAGAAGCAGTGGTGTACGTCTCTGTCCTGGTTACTGTTGGTTAGCTGGATGTTAATGGCTGTAATACAGCAGGCCTGTAGAAGCAGTGGTGTACGTCTCTGTCCTGGTTACTGTTGGTTAGCTGGATGTTAATGGCTGTAGTACAGCAGGCCTGTAGAAGCAGTGGTGTACGTCTCTGTCCTGGTTACTGTTGGTTAGCTGGATGTTAATGGCTGTAGTACAGCAGGCCTGTAGAAGCAGTGGTGTACGTCTCTGTCCTGGTTACTGTTGGTTAGCTGGATGTTAATGGCTGCAGTACAGCAGGCCTGTAGAAGCAGTGGTGCACTAAAATGAACAGAATCCAAACTGAGTTGCATGTAACAAATAGAACACTACAAAACTATTAGAGGAATCATGTTGTGACTGCCTGATCGTTCTCCAGTTCATTTGGCTTCACGATGTTACTCTAAACCAAAGCTGCAGAAGATCAACCCTACAAGCACAGGTAGTGATCATTATGAATGTAAACAAAAGCTAAAGAAACCACAACACAAGTATACAATAGAGCCAGAAAAATACACTATGTCAGAGTTAACATCTCATTTGCAGGTAAAGATAAGCCGTGTCAATACTAGGCTTCGTTATTAATATGAACTATACAACCATCATCAAATCAAATCAAATGTATTTATATAGCCCTTCTTACAACAGCTGATATCTCAAAGTGTTGTACAGAAACCCAGCCTAAAACCCCAAACAGCAAGCAATACAGGTGTAGAAGCACGGTGGCTTGGAAAAACTCCCTAGAAAGGCCAAAACCTAGGAAGAAACCTAGAGAGGAACCAGGCTCTGAGGGGAGGGCAGTCCTCTTCTGGCTGTGCCGGGTGGAGATTATAACAGAACATGGCCAAGATGTTCAAATGTTCATAAATGACCAGCATGGTCAAATAATAATTATGTGTTACACCCTGTTGCACCCTCGACAACAGTGGTTGTCGAGGGTGCAACAGGTCAGCACCTCAGGAGTAAATGTCAGTTGGCTTTTCATAGCCGATCATTCAGAGTATCTCTACCGCTCCTGCTGTCTCTAGAGAGTTGAAAACAGCAGGTCTGGGACAGGTAACACGTCCGGTGAACAGGTCAGGGTTCCATAGCTGCAGGCAGAACAGTTTAAACTGGAGCAGCAGCACGGCCAGGTGGACTGGGGACAGCAAGGATTCATCATGCACGGTAGTCCTGAGGCATGGTCCTAGGGCTCAGGTCCTCCGAGAGAGAGAAAGAAAGAGAGAAAGAGAGAATAGAGAGAGCATACTTAAATTCACACAGGACGCCGGATAAGACAGGAGAACACACACACACACACACACACACACACACACACACACACACACACACACACACACACAGTCACTCACACACACACACACACACACACACACACACACACACACACACACACACACAGTCACTCACTCACTCACACAGGACGCCGGATAAGACAGGAGAAATACTCCAGATATAACAGACTGACCCTAGCCCCCGACACATAAACTACTGCAGCATAAATACTGGAGGCTGAGACAGGAGAGGTCAGGAGACACTGTGGCCCCATCCGATGATACCCCTGGATAGGGCCAAACAGGCAGGATACAACATACAACCATCATATAACCATAACTCCAGTAGCTACAGAGTCAGTACAGAGAAAGTCCTGTGTTCCAGACAGGGTGTATGTCACAGTATTGTTAGTACTGTGTCCATCACCATGACACACACACACACACTACACACTACACACACACTCACATTACACACTACACACATACTCATATTACACACTACACACGCACACACACACACACACACACACACACACACTACACACACACACTACACACTACACACTACACACACACTACACACACGCACTCACACTACACATTACACACTACACACACACACACACACACACTACACCCACTACACACACACACACACACACACACACACACACACACACACACACACACACACACACACACACACACACACACATTACACACTACACACACACACTACACACACACTACACATTACACACACACTACACATTACACACTACACACACTACACACGCACACTACACACACACACACACACACACACACACACAGTCACTCACACACACACACACACAGTCACTCACTCACACACACCAACCCAGCACCACCACATTGTTCAACTCTGCCGTATCCTTCACCGTGCTGCTATAACCACTGGTTTGAAATATGGGACGGCAGAAATACATTAATATCTATAAATTCATTAAACAGGTTGTGGGCAGTTGGGTGGGAGTGGAGCTGAAATGCCAAGTGGCTGGGGCACTGGTACTCCTGCGTCTAAACGGCACTGCCCCGGGGCTGCCTGGCTAACATTAGGGATAGATTGCCTGTCAGGGAATAGCTATGGTATGTTCTAATAACCAGCGTTGCCTGTGCATATTTTCTATATTTTAATACAGCCCCAATATGACGCTAGTTGGAATCCATGTAGACTACACTCCACTGAGAGGGGGTAATACCTCTCTCTCTGCCTCACTGTTATTTCTACACACATCTCTCTCTCTCTCTCTCTCTCTCTCTCTCTCTCTCTCTCTCTCTCTCTCTCTCTCTCTCTCTCTCTCTCTCTCTCTCTCTCTCTCTCTCTCTCTCTCTCTCTCTCTCTCTCTCTCTCTCTCTCTCTCTCTCTCTCTCTCTCTCTCTCTCTCTCTCTCTCTCTCTCTCTCTCTCTCTCTCTCTCTCTCTCTCTCTCTCTCTCTCTCTCTCTCTCTCGTAGTTGTTAATTTATTTATTTTCTCTCTCAGTGAAATTAAATGTTCTGCCTGAGGAGGGTGATCCATCATACAAAGACGACCTGGCCTAATGATGCCGTTTTTCTGACTTTACACACACACGCGCAAACACACACTCTTGTAATGCTTCACACAATTACTTATTTGTTGATTTAGCACTATATTGCATTTAAAAAAGATCTAGGTTAAGACATAAACTAGTTCTGTTAGTCAGAGTGATGATGATGGAGATAGATGAGTCTAGCTGTAAGAAGGGGTGGTTATGGCCAAGCACCAGTCAGTCGTACAGACATTTCACCAGGCTGTATTTAAAGGAGGGAAAGGTCCAGTTTTTATGGCTGTTAATATAGACATCCTCTACATTAAATGATTCAAGGAGAAGGCTGAGTTAGAGACAGAGTCACTTCGTTGTTGTATTGCAGATTGCATCTTTCAGAGCTTTGAGTTTGGAATGTGTTAACATTGCATCTCTCTGTCTATCCTGTACCCTTTTTTTCTTTCTTTCTCTCTCTCTCTCTCTCCTCGCTTTCTCTCCTTTCTATCTCTCTCGCTCTCTCTCAGGTCTTACCTGTGACAGGTGTGACTATGGCTACAAGCTGTTAAATTCCTCTCACCTTGATGGCTGTGTGGGGTGTGACTGTAACCCGGTGGGGTCCCTCAGCCCCTTCTGTGAGCCAGAGGGGGGGCAGTGTGAGTGCAGGGAGGGGGTGGGGGGCCAGCGCTGTGACTCCTGTGCCAGGGGCCTCTATGGCCTCCATCAGGCGGGCTCCTGCATCCCGTGTCTCTGCTCGCCTGACGGGACCGTACCTGGGACTGTGTGTGACCCAGAGACTGGACAGTGTGTGTGTAAGGTGAGTGTGTGAGAATATGTTTACTGACATCTATTACTGATAATTATCTTATCTACTAGTCATTTTTTATATATCACTTAGGAAAACACTGAGGGACCTCGCTGCGACTCGTGTCGCCGTGGTTACCACAGCCTGGAGAGGAGGAACTCCTTGGGGTGTCTGGCGTGTGCGTGTGACGTCCGTGGCACCCTGGAGGGGGGGGTGTGTGACCCCGTCAACGCCCAGTGTCCCTGTAGGGAGGGGGTGGAGGGTGCCCAGTGTACACGCTGCTCCCTACACTACTACAACACGACCTCTGACCTCTATGATGACCTCACACCTGACCCCTACTACAACATGACCTTTGACCCCCAGTGGTCATCCCAGGGGTGTGTTCCGTGTGTGTGTGACCCCACAGGAACAGTGGAGGGGACGATGTGTGACGCGGACACCGGGCAGTGTGTGTGTGTGTCTACGCGCCACGGAAGGGACTGCGGTAGATGTAGGCCAGGTGAGTGTGTGTGTGTTTGTGTTTGTTCATAAATCTACCCAACTGGTTTGTAATGATAGAAGTGCTTAACAACAGAATGTTTGTGTTTGTTTCTCTTACTCACACCTTTAACTCTGTGGGAGAACAACTGTATATCACAGTAATACATTATACTTACTGTTGAATAAGTATCGACGCACACAGCTCCCAGCTCATTACACTGAAGCATCTCAGCTCTGGCATTGACGACAAGCTGCCATGCTGTTTACCACAATGCTCAACACACTCCTCTTTCACTCCCTTTGTCCCTGTCTCTCTCTCTTTCAAATCACACACTCAGTCTGTTCTTTTCTCTCTGTCTGATGGATGGATGGTCCCTGTAGTGTGTCTTTCTGTTTCTTGGCTCCTAGCGGTGTTATCGTGTGCCTGCGTATGTGTGCGTATGTGTGCGTATGTGTGCGTATGTGTGTGTATGTGTGTGTGTGTGTGTGCGTGTGTATGCGTGTATGTGTGTGTATGTGTGCGTATGCATGTGTATGTGTGTGTTCCTATTTGTGTGTGTGTGTGCTTTGTCCTGGGGAATGATGATGAGTGCTTGGCATTCACTGTGGGCATTAGCGCATTAGCGTTTAGCTTAGCTACAGGCCATCCCTCATGTGCCCGGTGCCAACTCACCCATCGGCGATTGGGGCTCCGCTGCCCGATGCAGTCAACTGCACCTTAGAGAGCATAGATCATGGCAACCTCTTTCACTTCTTCACCTCTGTCTGTGTGTGTTTGTTTGTTTGTGTGTGTGTGTACATGCTCGCTCATAAGTGTGTGTGGGGTCATTAGTAGCAGCTGCTGAACTGTGTTAGTAACGTAGCTGAACCATCATGTTTACTGTAATACTCACCACAGCACATTCAGGGGCCAAACACACACACACACACACACACACACACACACACACACACACACACACACACACACACACACACACACACACACACACACACACACACACACACACACACGCTCAGACCTTGTCATGCCTCTTAGGCCCTGCGGTAGATGTATGGCAGGGTTCCCAACTGTCGGCCCACGGGCTGAATTTGGCCCGCAGGGTTTTTTATTTGCCCCCAGAAGTGTTTTGAATACGATTACATATATCTCTCTATTATGCGTGGGAATTCTTTGGAACAGATGTCCAAAATGAAAGTCACTTGGATCTGGGACATAAAAGACTGTTAAAACACCAGCAAATCAAGTGATTTTAATTTTAGACATTAGTTCCAAAATATTCCCACACATTATAGAGAGATATGTGATCTTATTCAAATGTAAGCAAGGTTTGAAATGGTTCAGTTTGAATAGAATATGATATCTGTTTGAGCTTCTTGCTGTCAATATGCAGTCTACAAATGATTTGTAATTATGTTCTGGCCCCGTGACCTTCCGCTCCAGAAACAGATCGGCTTGTGGCTGAATCTAGTTGATGATCCCTGGAGTAGGTGGTCTATACAGACAAGATGAATGGCATGACATGTCCTTATCCAAAAGGCATTACAGATTAAACCAAGGGTTCAATTCTGGTAGCATCCCAAAATATCCAGGAATTCCACGTTTCTGGTTGGAATATTCATGGAGAGAATATTCAGGGAATCAGAATTTTGGAAATGTTTCTGGATTTTGCAACCCTAATAGAATTAAATTGGATATCATTCCAATATGCTCCTTCTTTTAGGCCTCTCCTCAATGATGTGTTTGTCACAAATGGTGTCTATTGTTGCTCTATTACTTGACTACAGGTTTGGTTATGGCAAAATTGTTCTTGTTCCATGCTGTGTATAATGTATTGTGTATGTATGGCCATAGATAGGTATTGTCTCTAATTTCGTACCCATTTGATTTGATTCCAGGTTACTTCCTCTCTGTGTCAGAGTTGGGGTCTGAGGTGAGCGTGTGTGTGGAGTGTGACTGTCACCCGGTGGGCTCGTCGGGACAGGTGTGTGGCGGCCAGACGGGGCAGTGTGTGTGTGTTGACCCCTCTGTGGGAGGACGCAGGTGTGACCAGTGTCAGGAGCTCCACTATGGCTTCAACCCTGGCCTTGGCAGGTAAGACACATCACCTCCCATACATTAACCCCATGCACACCAACCCAGGTTTCAGCCCCATACACACCAACCCAGGTTTCATCCCCGTACACACCAACCCCAGGTTTCAGCCCCATATACACCAACCCCAGGTTTCAGCCCCATACACACCAACCCCATTTTTTAGCCCCAAACACACCAACCCCTGTTTTCAGCCCCATACACACCAACCTCTGGTTTCAGCCCCATACACACCAACCCCTGGTTTCAGCCCCATACACACCAACCCCTGGTTTCAGCCCCATACACATCAACTCCAGGTTTCAGCCCGATACACACCAACCCCAGGTTTCAGCCCCATACACACCAACCCCAGGTTTCAGCTCCATACACACCGACCCCTGGTTTCAGCCCCATACACACCAACCCCAGGTTTCAGCCCCATACACACCAACCTCTGGTTTCAGCCCCATACACACCAACCCCTGGTTTCAGCCCCAAACACACCAACCCCTGGTTTCAGCCCCATGCACACCAACCCCAGGTTTCAGCCCGATACACACCAACCCCAGGTTTCAGCCCCATACTTACCAACCCAGGTTTCAGCCCCATACACACCAACCTCTGGTTTCAGCCCCATACACACCAACCCTGGTTTCAGCCCCATAAACATAAACCCTAGGTTTCAGCCCCATATACACCAACCCTGGTTTCAGCCCCATAAACATAAACCCTAGGTTTCAGCCCCATACATACCAACCCTGGTTTCAGCCCCATACACACCAACCCCAGGTTTCAGCCCCATACATACCAACCCTGGTTTCAGCCCCATAGACACCAACCCCAGGTTTCAGCCCCATACATAACAACCCTGGTTTCAATCCCATAAACATCAACCCCAGGTTTCAGCCCCATACATACCACCTGGTTTCAGCCCCATACACACCAACCCCCTGGTTTCAGCCCCATACACACCAACCCCAGGTTTCAGCCCCATACACACCAACCCCAGGTTTCAGCCCCATACACACCAACCCCTGGTTTCAGCCCCATTGGATTTTTCCCCCACTCCATTCATTTTTTGTTTCAAAAGGTAATTTAACAAACACCCCATTTACTTTTGTGACTTTGTACCATTTGGTTTTGAAGTAGGCTGTCTGAAGAAGCTTAAGAAGCTTTAACATTTCAACAACATGTCGTAGGTTATTAAAACTTCTTGTCAATAGGGGGGCGCTGTTTTCACTTTGGAAAAAATTGTGCCCAAATGAAACGGCCTCGTACTCTTTTCTAGATCATACAATATGCATATTATTATTACTATTGGATAGAAAACACTCAGAAGTTTCTGAAACTGTTTGAATTATGTCTGTGAGTAAAAGAGAACTCATTTTGCAGCAAACGTCCATGCAGGAAGTGAAAAATCTGAAAACGAGGCTCTGTTTCAGGGCCTGCCTATTCAATTGCCTTATATTTATCGATATGCATGCACTTCATACGCCTTCCACTAGATGTCAACAGGCAGTGAGAGGTGGAATGGGGTGTCTAGCTTGATCTGAGGCCGAACAAGAGCTTTTGGAGTGGCAGGTCAGGAATTTTCTTTGTCTACCAAGGCGCGCCGCGGAGCTCGACATTGGCTTCTGAAAAGCGTTACGTATACACGGCGAATATCTCCGGCTCTGATTTTATTTGATACATGTGATAATAACATTCTATATTGTGTTTTCGCTGTAAAACACTTAAAAAATCGGAAATATTGGCTGGATTCACAAGATGTTTATCTTTCATTTGCTGTACACCATGTATTTTTCATAAATGTTTCATGATGAGTATTTAGGTATTTCACGTTGCTCTCTGTAATTATTCTGGCTGCTTTGGTGATATTTTTGATGGTAGCTGCAATGTAAAACTATGATTTATACCTCAAATATGCACATTTTCGAACAAAACATAAATGTATTGTATAACATGTTATAAGACTGTCATCTGATGAAGTTCTTTCTTGGTTAGTGACTAATTTTATCTCTATTTTGTCGGTTTTGTGAAAGCTACCTATGCGGTAGAAACATGGTGAAAATATGCGGTTGTGTGTTTGGCTTTTGTGGTTAGCTAATAGAAATACATATTGTGTTTTCGCTGTAAAACATTTTAAAAATCGGAAATGATGGCTGGATTCACAAGATGTTTATCTTTCATTTGCTGTATTGGACTTGTGATTTCATGAAAATTATATTATATGATATCCCTGTCCCGTTAGGCTAGGCTATGCTAGTCAGCTTTTTTGATGAGGAGGATCCCGGATCCAGGATGGGTATCACTGAAAGGGACCAGCCTGATGATTTGCAGCTGCTGTGTTAAAAAACGACTTGCTTTTTCTATAATCTATTGACGATCTGATACTTCAGTTGGAACTGGCACTGTTGCGCTCACATTTGACAGAATTATATACAACTTTAGCACGGTTAAAAATATATGTATATATAATATATATATGTAATATATGTATATATTTTTAAACAATAGCCTATATAAAATCTAAACATCTGGTGCTGCTGCATGGGTTCATTGGTGGTCTTGCTAACTACTCAGGCTGTGTGACCTATTCTTGATCGACTCATATCTACATCTCTATGCATTAGTGTTGGTGTAGTCTGAATACAACAGAATATGTCTAATTCAAAGAACAGTGATTCAGGATATGAAAAATGCTCCACAGAGCATGCCCAGTGCTGTGGCTGAGCGGTACGGAGCTAAACTGGAGCGAGTTAGAAGGCCGACAATCCAAAAGGTTTTAAATCTGCTCCATGCTCCAGACAAATTACGCATGCATCTCGTTCCACTCCGATCACATCTTCTGAACCCTGCCTAGACCCATGATGTGGCGGAGACATCAGTTAGTCAGTTAGTATACTGAACAAAAATATAAACGCAACATGTAAAGTGTTGGTCCCATGTTTCATGAGCTGAAATAGAAGATCCCAGAAACGTTCCATTTGCACAAAAAGCTTATTTCTCTCAAATTTTGAGCAAAAATTTGTTTACATCCTTGTTGGTGAGTATTTCTCATTTGCTAAGATAATCCATCCACCGGGCATGTGTGGCATATCAAGAAGCTGACTAAACTGCATGATCATTACACAGGTGCACCTGGTTCTGGGGACAATAAAAGGTCACTCTAAAATGTGCAGTTTTGTCACATACCACAATGCTACAGATGTCTCAAGTTTTGAGTGGGCGTGCAATTGGCATGCTGACTGCAGGAATGTCCACCAGAGCTGTTGCCAGATAATTTAATGTTTCTCTACCATAAGCCGCCTTAAATGTTGTTTTAAAGAACTTGGCAGTACGTCCAACCGGCCTAACAACCGCAGATCACGTGTAACCACGCCAGCACAAGACCTACACATCCGGATTCTTTACCTGTGGGATCATCTGAGACCAGCCACACAGATAGCTGATGGAACTAGGTTTTTACAACCGAAAACATTTCTGCACAAACTGTCAGAAACCGTCTCAGGGAAGCTCATCTGTGTGCTATTCCGTCCTCACCAGGGTCTTGACCTGACTGCGGTTTGGCGTCGTGACCAACTTCAGTGGGCAAATGCTCACCTTCGATGACCACTGGCACGCTGGAGAAGTGTGCTCTTCATGGATGAATCCCGGTTTCCACTGTACCGGGCAGATAGCAGACAGTGTGTGTGGCGTCGTGGGGGTGGAGTTATGGTATGGCCAGGCATAAGCTACGGACAACGAATACAATTACATTTTATCGATGGTAATTTGAATGCACAGAGGTACTGTGACGAGATCCTGAGGCCCATTGTCATCTTCCACCATCAACTCATGTTTCAGCATGATAATGCACAGCCCCATGTCGCAAGGATCTGTACACAATTCCTGGAAGCTGAAAATGTCCCAGTTCTTCAAATGTGGGATGCTCTGGATCGACGTATACGGCATCGTGTTCCAGTTCCTGACAATATCCAGCAAATTCGCAAAGCCATTGAATAGGAGTGGGACAACATTCATCAGGCTACAATCAACTGCCTGATCAACTCTATGCAAAGGAGATGTATGGCAAATGAGGCAAATGGTGATCTCACCAGATACTGACTGGTTTTATGATCCATGCCCAGTCATGTGAAATCCATAGATTAGGGCATAATTTATTTATTTCAATTGACTGATTTCCTTATTTGAACTGTAACTCAGTAAAATCTTTGAAATTGTTGCATGTTGCGTTTTATATTTTTTGTTCAGTATACATCCACCATTAAAACCTCTCTCCAATCTGTGGGAACAAATGGCTGGGGAGAACAGACTAAATGGCTGGGGAGAACACACTAAATGGCTAGGGAGAACAGACTAAATGGCTGGGGAGAACAGACTAAATGGCTGGGGAGAACACACTAAATGGCTAGGGAGAACAGACTAAATGGCTGAGGAGAACAGACTAAATGGCTGGGGAGAACAGACTAAATGGCTGGGGAGAGCACACTAAATGACTGGGGAGAACAGACTAAATGGCTGAGGAGAACACACTAAATGGCTGGGGAGAACACACTAAATGGCTGGGGAGAACAGACTAAATGGCTGGGGAGAACAGACTAAATGGCTGAGGAGAACATACTAAATGGCTGGGGAGAACAGGATAAATGGCTGAGGAGAACAGACTAAATGGCTGGGGAGAACAGACTAAATGGCTGGGGAGAGCACACTAAATGGCTGGGGAGAACAGACTAAATGGCTGAGGAGAACACACTAAATGGCTGGGGAGAACACACTAAATGGCTGGGGAGAACAGACTAAATGGCTGGGGAGAACATACTAAATGGCTGGGGAGAATAGACTAAATGGCTGAGGAGAACACACTAAATGGCTGGGGAGAACAGACTAAATGGCAGGGGAGAACAGACTAAATGGCTGGGGAGAACAGGATAAATGGCTGAGGAGAACAGACTAAATGGCTGGGGAGAACACACTAAATGGCTGGGGAGAACATACTAAATGGCTGGGGAGAACAGACTAAATGGCTGGGGAGAACACACTAAATGGCTGGGGAGAACAGACTAAATGGCTGAGGAGAACAGACTAAATAGCTGGGGAGAACAGACTAAATGTCTGAGGAGAACAGACTAAATGGCTGGGGAGAACAGGATAAATGGCTGGAGAGAACACACTAAATGGCTGGGGAGAACAGACTAAATGGCTGGGGAGAACAGACTAAATGGCTGGGGAGAACAGGATAAATGGCTGAGGAGAACAGACTAAATGGCTGGGGAGAACAGACTAAATGGCTGGGGAGAACATACTAAATGAGAGAGATTAAAGTAGATGTCACACGTCAAAATTTGATGGATGACCCTATGTGAACCTATGTGACCGCTATGTGAACCTAAGGGACTGCCTGTCAGGACATCCTGATGGTTAGGTGGGGGGTCTTTGGGTAAGGGTCCAGTTGTCAGGTCAACCGGTAATGATTTATGACCCAAGCCTGATTTATGACCCTATGTAATGATTTATGACCCTATGTCATGTAGAAGGGTGCATGTCAATATTTGGGTTTCAGGTCAGGACATCGTGGTGGTTAGGGGGGTAGGGTTGAGTAAGTGACCAGGTGTCAGGTCAACCTGTTTCTCACGGTTTGGGGGTGGTTAATGCCCCTTATAAAGAGGCTGAACAATACCTGTTTAAGCCTGTACATGATAACCCCCCTGAATATTAAACAAAAATGACACCTATGCCAATTTTAGGGATGTTATGCACGGCTTGTCATGAACCCAGTGACCAAAGCCTTGAAAAAGTTCTGTGTGAAGCTCCAGAATGTTTTAAAGGATTTTTGGGTACGAGTGAGGGCCACATGTCTTACATATTCCACCCGGAGGATTCTACGGTAAAGATATTCACAGACAGTGGACCCAAACCCCTTTATCAGGCAAAACCTGGGAGTTTTCCCCCGGCTCTGGGGATGAGAGAATGGCTAAACATCAGGCTGGCGCTTTGTAAAATTGAACAGGTCCTGAGTGGTACAAATGTGCCAGGATATGCTTTGGAAGAACAGGTCTGCGGCCGCAGTGATCTCAAGGCTCTAAGAATTGCTTCAATGGACTATAGCCCTGACAACAAAGTGACAATTTTAGCCTGTGACCTTTATGATAAGTCTAATGCTACAAAGTCTGTCAATTCTCCTGTAGCTTCCAGAGCACGCAAACATGTAAACTTTTTTATTCCTGTGTTTAGTTTTAAATGGGTGGATTATCCAATTTTCATAACCCTTATGAATAAGCTGGACATTCTCTTCCAAAATGGTGAACAGTTACAGCGCTGGGCGAGGCTTTCCTTGAGACAGAGTCAAGACCAAAAGGCCAGACGTCGGATCTACCCCTGGAGTGAAAACTTACCAAGTGTTGCTGAGCCTGGCAAGAGATCCCGGCATTTTGATGACCAACTGGACACTGACAATGGGGGGTGGTTGCATCAGATCCCTGGATCTGTAAGAACGGCATTGTAAAATACCTTAATAATGTAAGGCTATAAAATGTATGTACTAAATATTTTGAATGAAATAAATGGTTTTAAAATCAGAATCTTACCATGTCAGGAACTCTCGCGTTTGTTCACTCTTAGCGCAGTCGGTCCCTGAGAAAAAAACTTGCGCAATGTGCGCGCGTGTGTGTGTGTGTGTTTCAAAAACAGAGAAAAAAGGGTCGGGTGTGTTTGTTAAAAAAATACCCTTGCATCTGCGCTCAAGGCTCTCTATGCATGGGGGTCGTTTGAAACCAAGGTTTACACTATCTGGCAAAACAGATGCCTAAAAGTCATTCAGCCCAGCCGATGTCGAGACCTCCCCACCCCCAGCATCTAGATGCTAGCCCCCGGAGATTTTAGAATATCAAAAAGATACCTAATGTTTAGACACCCCCCCAATACCCTATGTTTGAACCAAATGGCAGGTGTTTGAACCACATGTCTTAGGCTTCAAAGATAACTTTGAGGCGGTTTTAGCGCGAAAAAATACGACACCACGCGAGTCATACGGCTACAAAAGCTAAGCAAAACAGGTCCCCCTGTTAGCTTCGTTTTCGCGCATTTACCCTACAGCATTCCCCCAGGAATAGTTATCGGACGGACCCCGTTAAAAAAGATCATCTGGTAAAAACCCTCCTCATGGATATTTCTCAAGGTTAGTTCTTGAAATAAATATTTACATATGCTATATATTAGATTTGTTTGTTCTTGGGAATTGTTTGAAAACGTTGTATGTTATAGAAATATTAAACAGGCCTTAGGGCCCGGATTCTTAACGTATAAAATGTCAATATTAGCTAAAATGATTAGAGCTTTAATATTATCTAATGTTTTTTTAGATTCTCAAACCTTCACTCAGATTCTCCGAGATATAACTGAACTCGAACCGGCCGTAGGGTCTCCGGAACAAATTGTTTACATCCCAACGCCGACCCTGAATTGTAGTAAGTAAGATTCAAGAATTCCGTAAGAATATTTATACCTTAAAAACAAAAAGTGTAGGCATCTTATATTAAAAGTTATTTTATGTGTTTACAGCTGAAATACATCCTAGAACGGGTGCCATAGGGAGTCTACACGGTTTCTGTGAAGGATATGCCTACGAGACAATTGTGCCCTACTCCCAGGATGTATTTACACACAAGCCGCAAACAGAGACTTTAAACGGCCTGTCAACTCCCCTGACCCAGGACCGTTGGACGCCCCCTATTAAACACCAACGGACAATCAGGGCCCAGATCCACAGGTCCGCTTCACCCGAACAATACTACTGGGAGGGTATTCACGAGACAGCGTTACAAGGACAAGGTATGAATCAATTATCATTTATATATATATTTTATTTTTATGCCTGAATATGTTTAAACATGGACTAATGGTGTTTTTTTTTTTTTTTACTTTCAGGCTCACAAGCTACAGACCAGGCAGATGCTATAATTAGGGTTGCCCAAAGACATGTTCCCGAGTTCTCAGAGCTTCTTCAGAACAGCCCTCTTCAAAAAAGCCGAGGTATTTAATTAATGTATTGTTAATATATAGGCTTATATCTGAAATGTATTTTACATTTTTATCAAACATATTTTAGGGTTAATAACCTATTTTTCTGTATGTATTATTTTTTAATGCAGACTCCTCGCCGGCTTATAAAGACATCCAAGAAGCTACACATCTAGATCCCGAAGAGGCGCCAAAGACCCCAGTCACCAGAACAGCGAAGCCTGATGATTTCAAAGTTTTAAATGACATTTCTGAGGTAGACGATTTGATGTTCTGTGAAGTGGCCAACCTTATTGAAGCGGCCAATTCTGGTGGGGCAACAGCCTCTTGTGAAATAGACCAAGCCGTGCTTTTCAAGGCTTTTACACAGGGTTTAAAATCACGAAAGGCTTTACTTCAACGTCGTATGGGTATTCTATTCGAACATCAATACAATCAGGATGTGTCATTCTGGCGTAGAGAGCTTCCCCGCATGTTAAACAACAGTAGGGTTAAAACAAGCAAATACCTCCGTTAAAAAACACATATGTAAAAAAAAAAAAACACAAGCACACACATCCTTAAGTAGAGAAATGGCGCCCCCTATAGACCTAAGCGAGACAATTGAAACCCTCTTAGCGGAAATCCCTACAGAGCTCCAAGATATAATTAACCATATGAATGATTCTGGGCTAATTGACATAGGGGCTATAGATGAAAACCTATTATCCCAGATTCCCTCCGAACTCATTGAAATTATTACACGTATGAATGAGTCAGGGTCTGCAGATGAAAACAGGTTATCACAGATACCCGAATCAATCATATCTTTAATTACCCAGATGAACGAGAGCCCAAGGTTTAATTCTGCACCCCCTACACCTCTAAGCCATCCTTTAACACCCTTGTTCGAAGAGGAAACCCAATACGATGTTTTTGAACAGCTGAACAAATGTCTATCAAATCTGGAGCGGGAAGGTCTTGATCACAATGTACAGAACGAAAGCCCTAGGTTTAATTCTGCACCACCTACACCTCTAAGCCAGCCTTTAACACCCATGTCTGAAGAGTCTGAAACCCAATACGATGTTTTTGAACAGTTGGACAATTGTCTAGCAAATCAGGATGGGGATGGTCTTGATCGCAGTGAACATGTTTTGTATCGAAATAAATTCCACAATATTGAGGTTCGACAGTTTTTCAATTTCGCATGGGGGGGTCAGATTCGGGAATATGCTGTGTTTTACGTAATGCTTATGGACACTTTGAATGAACTGGTAGATAGAGTTAGAGCTTATAGCCAACCAAGGGATACCTTACAGTTGGAAATTTTTGGAGACAGTCTGCAGAGCCGTGTGTCGCTTATTTTAAATAGGGGTGAAGCAGATCTTGAACAATTTGTTAACCTGCTAGAACGCCTTGTTCAGTCAAATTTAAACGTGCTAGCAGATAGGACCCTCGAACTTGTAGTACAATTAGTCCGGCCACCACAAGGGGGCGGCGGGCAGAGACGTAAACTCGATAGCCTGATGCAGTCCGAAATCATAAGCAATAAAAAGGCCTACCTCATAATCGTTCACAATCATGGTAATAAGCTATGCTTTGCCATAGGTTTGGCCCACTTACTCAGCCCAGGATGTACAGAGCGCGAAGCGTTACAGAAAGCTCAAGAGCTACAAAAGGCTGTGGGTTTAGGTATACAGGAGGCTGTGGCTTTCTCAGACATAGGCAAATTTGAAAACTTTCTGAATATCAAGATTGTGGTTTTGTACCACAGCAGGGCTAATGACGCTCTCTTGAAGTTCCAAAATATACAAGAGCCACACCCTAAGACTATGTACTTTTATGTGCAAAATGAGCATTACTATGCCGTAACTAACATCACAGCATTTTTAGGCGCCCCATATGTCTGTCCAGCCTGTCATACCGGCTACACCCGCAAGGGGGGGCACTCGTGCCGTTATAACTGTTCAGTATGTCTGGATAAACATTGCCCTATGCAACCGCTAAACTTGACACCCTGTGAGGATTGTCACCGCACATGTCGTTCGGCCTACTGTTACGAAAAACACAAAACTGAAACATGGCACCCCAAGGCCTGTAAATCTGTAAGCATTTGTGACATTAACAAGAAATGTCCAAAATGTCATTGCAATTACAACCTTAAAATAGACAGCCCTAAACCCCATGTTTGTGGAATCATACATTGCCCAATCTGTAAAGGGCCCTTGAAAAGCAGAGACGCAGAAGTTGTTCAAGAAGTAACACATGAGTGTTACATTCAGCCCTTGGCTGAAGATGAACATACAGAGAAATATGTTTTTTATGATTTTGAGACAAATCAGCAATCAGGGGTTCACTTGCCTATTTTTGTATCTACCATGACTTTCACCGGTGAAAAGTGGTCGGCCGAGGGGCCCGATTGCGCCCGACTCTTTCTAAAACATTTTAGAAAGGCCCAGTACAGAAACTTCACGTTTATAGCTCACAATGCGCGAGCCTATGACTCCTATCTGCTTCTGAACCCTTTGATACAGCAAGGCGTGGCGCCCAGTGTCATTGCTCAAGGGAGTAAAATCTTATGTTTTGTTGACCACGCCTTCAAACAGAGATACATTGACAGCTTAAGCTTCTTACCCATGAGATTGGCTCAAATGCCAGAGGCCTTGGGTTTTGAAAACTCGGTCAAAGGCTATTTCCCCCACTTCTTCACATCTGAGGAGAATCTACATTATATAGGAGCTTATCCAGCCCCCGAAATGTACGGTTGTGATCAAATGTCTACCAAAGAGCGTGAGAAATTCATGACGTGGTACGAGACAGTAAGACATGGAACTTTTGATTTTCATAAAGAGATGGAATCATACTGTGACAATGACGTGGTTATACTACGTGAAGGATGCCTCAGATTCAGAGAAGAGGTAATCAAAGATGCAGGCATTGACCCCTGGAGCTGTACAACTATTGCATCCGCGTGCATGAAAACCTATCGTACACACTATCTAACTCCAGCATCTATAGCGATCCCATCGCCAGACAACTACCGACGACAATTCAAGGCCTACTCTAGTGGCTCCATTCAATGGTTGGAGTACCTAGCCCAGGATAAAAATGTTTTTATCCAACATGCTTTGAATCGGGGGGAGAAGGCTTTTGGGCCTTACCATGTAGATGGATACACACAGATTGACGGTGTTGAGACAGTGTATGAGTACAACGGTTGTTTCTTCCACGGTTGTAAATTATGCTTTGTCCCCCAGGCCATGTGTGTCCTAACCCAAAAGACTTTTGGGGAAATGTACCAAGAGTTTCAAGACAAACTGAATTCTTTAAAGGCTACATACGGGTTAAAAGTTGTGGTTTTGTGGGAACACGAATGGACAGCCCTGAAAAAGGCGGATCCTCATGTTCAGGCCTTCCTTACCCAATATGACCCTCCAGAGCCCCTGGAACCGAGACAGGCCTTGTTTGGAGGCAGGACCAATGCTTTGACATTGCGTTATGTAGCTCAACCCGACGAGACAATAGGCTATGTAGATTTTACATCCCTATATCCTCATGTAATGAGTTCCTCATGCTATCCTATAGGGCATCCTGAAATTATTCACAGCGACTTTGACGAACCCCAAAATTATTTTGGTTTAATCAAAGCGACTGTCTACCCTCCTAGGGGTCTGTTTATACCTGTGCTGCCTTACAAGGGGTCTAAAGGAAAACTTTTCTTTCCCCTTTGTCGCACATGCTGTGAAAACAACAACCAGGAAAACCCATGTGATCACTCAGATCAAGAAAGAGCCCTGACAGGTGTCTGGGTCACCGCTGAATTCTCTAAGGCTTTGGAGAAGGGGTATCGTGTGGCCAAAATCTTTGAAGTGTGGAACTTTTCCAGGAAATCAGACACACTTTTTAAAGAGTACATCAAGACCTTCTTGAGATGCAAGCAGATGGCTTCAGGCTATCCAGCATCGGTCACAGATCAAGAAAGTAAAGAGAAGTACATTCAAGACTACCATGACAGAGAAGGCATACTTCTTGACCCTGACAGAATACAGGTCAACAAAACCAAAAGAAATGTTTCGAAATTGTACTTGAACTCCCTTTGGGGGAAGTTAGCGCAGAGAAGCAATATGCTAACAACTTCGATCATTAAAGACCCGGAAGAATTTTTGGAATTTGTTTTTTCGGACCAATACGAAATTTCACATTTTTCATTCTTGAGTCAAGACATTGCCTTGGTGCAATGGCGGCGCAACCCAAAGTGGGTTCTACCCCCAGGTAATGTAAATGTGTTTCTTGCAGCATTTACCACAGCCTATGCCCGACTTGAACTGTACACCCTCATGGAACAGCTTCAGCGGCGGGTTCTTTACCACGACACAGACTCTGTGGTCTATGTAAGCAAGCCGGGGGATTGGACCCCCCCACTTAGCAACTATCTTGGGGGTTTAACTAGTGAACTCGCCGAGGGTGACCATATCACAGAATGGTCCTCATGTGGGCCCAAAAGCTATGCTTTTAGGACTAAAGACAATCACGTGGTGTTGAAAGCCAAAGGCGTGACTCAAAACTACGAAAATGCCCCGCGTGTAAACTTGGAATCAATCACGCGCTTGGTCGACGGGTTCGTAAATGACAAGAATA
This sequence comes from Salvelinus namaycush, assembly GCF_016432855.1. Classification (NCBI taxonomy): domain Eukaryota; kingdom Metazoa; phylum Chordata; class Actinopteri; order Salmoniformes; family Salmonidae; genus Salvelinus; species Salvelinus namaycush. The sequence goes on along the minus strand of NC_052321.1, from coordinate 14,591,625 downwards.
GTGACTTGGAGATTTTGACCTCCTACAACAAAATAGTGAGGGATAAAAAGGGGTTCCATCTAAGAAACGCCCCACTCACTAAAAGATTCAGGGTAGTCTATGACAAGAGACGGCTATTGCCTGACGGTACCACATTGCCCTTTGGCTACTGACTTATGCTACAAGCCCCAGTGTGTCTTAAAGCTTAAGATATAATGACGGCTGTCGAGGATTTTGACCCCCGTTTAAAACTGCCCTTTTCGGCCTTAATTGCAGGCCCATCAAACAGTGGTAAAACTTTTTTTGTAAAAAGTATTTTAGAGAATTCTGAACATGTGTTATCTCAAAAGCCTGACAATATTGTATGGTGTTATTCATGTTACCAACCTCTGTATGATGAATTATTGAAGACAATAAAAATCAAGTTTGTTGAAGGAATACCCGAATCTCTGTCTGATGATGAACTTCTCCCCCCACATAAATATAATCTGCTGGTTTTGGACGATATGCTATTTGCTGGTAGCGAACACCCCGAAATTGCACGAGCTTTTACCCAATATACTCATCATAGAAACCTGTCCGTGCTTTACTTGGTCCAGAATGTGTTTCACCAAGGTAAAAATAGTCGGACCATTAGCTTGAATGCCAACTACATGGTATTGTTTAAAAATCCTAGAGACAAACTGCAAATTAGCACTCTAGCTCAGCAGATGTACCCTGGACGGAAATCATACTTTATGGAGAGCTATGAGGACGCTACCAAAGAGCCATTTTCTTATTTAATCGTGGATTTAAAAGCAAATACTCCAGAACACCTTAGGCTACGTACAGGGCTGTTTCCGTGGGAGCGGCCTGCTGCATACCTTCCTAAAAAGTAAACGCTATGTCTCTGCGTTTAAAAAGAAACCTGCCCCTCTTGACAAGGCTAGTTGGGTCTACAGCTAAAGGACGGAAGGCCATCTTGGGTAGTTGTTCTTCAGATCTCATATTAGCCTTATGTGAGATTGCTTTGAATCTTCTCAAAGGACGCATTCCACTCACCCTGAACCAATTGAAAAAATTAAAGAGACAAAAGACCGCGATCAAACTCTTTGCCAATAAAAGGGCCAGTCTTCAAAAGAAAAGACATAGTATACAACAGTCTGGGGGTTTTCTTATACCTTTACTCAGTATAGCCGTGCCCTTCATCACCAGCCTTATTGCGGCCAGACGTGGGGGTTGAACACGCGGTGTGATGGCCACTAAAATGTACTTGGTGCCACAACAAGAGTTGGATAGACTTAAAAATCAAATGCAGGGTCCTGAAAATATCAGACAAACAGCTGAAAATGATTTGGATACGGCCATGAAGGATGTTTTGAACCGAAAAGGATTGAACCCCTATGATAAGATCCAAAAATACACAAACCTAATGCAAAGATATTTGACTCTGGTAAAGCAAGGGGAGAGAGAGACCAACCATTTAACACTTTCCCTACCGGACCCTTTAACAGATGTCGAACCTAACGATAGCCAGGCCCCGGTAAGGCCTGTACCGGCGATCTTACCTAGTGAAGATCCTATGTCTGGTGAAGCTCAAATGCCTTTTGAAGATAAAGTTATGCATGACCTACTGACACATGTGCCTTTACGTAACAGGAAGAATGTTAAATACATTATGAACAAGATAAAAGACTCAAAGGGGTTAGCTGCTTGGAACGATTCTGGAGAGTTTATACTTCAGGGCGCTGTTGTTAGGGGGTCCCATATGGTGGACTTACTTAAAAGTACCACGGCTGCCCACAAGGTTGCTGATGACCGAAGGCCTCCCGGCTGGCGTCAGTTTCTTAAGGCCCTGGCAATCCTGAACATTCCCCTCTCGGGTGTACCCAACCATAAGCTTCGTCAACAGATTCAAGCTTTAAAACAAAAGCCTTCAACGAGATACAGCACCCCTAAAGCTGCCCCAACGACACCGCCCCCCTATGAAAGCGATGATGCTAACTCATTTACTCCCATGAACGTCTCAGGACCTTTTCCTAATCCCGATCTCTCGGCGTGGTTAGACTTTTGAAAATGACTTTTGAATGACTATGATTAAATTCAATAAAATGTTTTATTTGAAAAATAAGCAATTTAACATTTGTGGCATTCTTGAAACATATGACGTGAGCATACGCCTTGATTACGCGTTCTTAAACGACACACATTTGAACACTTTTGATATTTTCTAACAAAACAAGATACAAAGTTATCATTACTTCTTAAATCATCCTTATAAAGAAACATAACATCTTCAAAAGAAACTCCCCGGGCTCTTTGGCACAGGTAAAATACACAGTGGTGACCGCATGTAGTGGAAAGGTTATCTTGCACTTGTTTGATGCTGTAGTAGATCTTTGAACCGTTTAGGGTCAAAAAATCTTTAATAGATTTAGGGAAATGTGAAAAACCGGGGGGAAAGCCATAGGAATCAAAAAAAGTTGAGATTTTTCTTCCACCTTCCTGTTCTAATGTCATAGCTAGCCAATGTTCACCAGGCATGTGTTTAGGATGGGTATTGACAATAAACATTGCAGGCCTCTCAGGCCATATCTCAATAGGTAATTCATCACAAGCCATCACTCCACAAAATTGTTTTCCAATCAAGCGGCTCATGAGCCCTTCCAACTCTTGGGTATTCATGTCTTTGCTCAAAGGTCCTTAATAATAATCCACTAAGACCTGTCTTCGGGCATTCACTTCCAAGATTGAATCAGAGCATGCGTAAACAATCATGCTAACTGTACAGGCTAAAGGTGTACGGAAACGCATTTCCAGCCTGAGGTTACCTTGGGACACCACAGACAGATTTCCTGAGGTGTCATCATCAGGGGATAAATTGAAAGCATACAACGTGTAACCCTCTGCAAAATCATTTCTGTCAATAGGTAAAGAGAGATCTTTTAGATGCCTCCCTGTAGCCAGGAATAGATTGTAAAATTCTCGCACAGATATGTTGTTGTTAAATTGGGGTTGGAAAGCCTTAGCAGGAACCTGACGTCCGTCCTGACAGAGAGCTACATACTCTGCATTGAAGTGTTGAAAATTAAAGGGGTTTTTATCTAAACTCCCCGTATTAGAGGCGTGATCAACCAGACCTATAACCACATATCTAGGTAAAGGGCCTAGAAATAGGTTTTCTTGACTGCAGATTCTACTGCCCACAGGTATGCTAAAGGTTTTCATGGTAATTCTTTGGAGAGGGTAAAGGGCATTTCCTTTCATCAAAGCATGTGAGTGACCCAGGCGTACGGCCGGAGATACAGACACTTTTTTAATAAAAAGGGTGGCCCCCAACACTTTCAAACTAAAATCCCCGTCTTGGGGAGACATCAGGCAAAAATCATCCTTGGCCCTGGTTAATTTTAATCTTAAATCAACCGAATTTAAGAGTAACCGTTCTTGAAAGAAAATGTCAGAGTGTATAGGGCCTAGCAAATGAAACTCTCGAGATTCGGCGCAGTAGCGAGCTCGTGCCGCTAGTCCTTTGTTTGCACCGGTGGAAGGGTCTGTCGATTCCATAGAGGCTCCTGCAGTATCCTTGCTAAACAGCCCGGCGCTAAATTGTGTTTTGAGAGTGTCTTCGGAGTAGTTTAGTAAACACTCCATGATGGCTCTATATGGGTATGTGGCGCTGCTTTGACTGATTAGGCGTTCACCCAAAGTCACATCAACTTGGGAGAAAATGGTGGCCAAGGGGTAATTAATGAGACTCACTTTGGCATCGCCTGCAATATTAGACCCATCTCTTTTGGTCACTTTTAGACGTAAATGCACCAAGGTGTTGTTGAGGTCCAGATAGTTGTCACCGTGGCCTGGTATGAAAAATTCGATAGGCCCGTTATCGGTAATAGCAGAGAGAGGGGCTATCTCCACATAACTGGATCTATCTATTGAATGCTGCGTTAAAGGGGCCGTGAAAAGATCGAGTTCTGTCTTTATAGCTTCAGAGGACATTCGATGTAAAAGAGCCATGTCACTTATTCTTTTAGAAAATACTTCCTAGTATTCTTTTAGCCTGTTTTGGTTCAGACCTCCTCACTTTACCACGTCTTTGACTTACTGAGGTTCTTTTAACAGTTAACCGCCGCTTTTTAGGTGCCGGCCTGCGTCTTAAACCTGGGGGTCTCTTTTTTGGTCTTCGAGACAATATCATAAGCCCCGAGCCTTCTTGATGCTCCACATCTGGTGACGCCCTTCGGGTCATAGCATTGGCTACAACCTCACTTACTATATTTTTAGCCGCGGATTTTAAATGTGGTTTGGCTATGCTGAAGCCCCTCTTCATAAACGGTAAAACCATCCTGAAGAGGTTACGGAATATACCGCCTATCCCCGCACCATACATTGTCGGTGCTCCATGATATCCTGGTAGTCCATTACCAACTTGATCCACATAGTATGAAACATAACGGTTAGGGTCGAGCTGATGGTGCTCCATAACTCTTTTATTTGTATTATGTTTATAAATATAATACAGATATTATATATGTAGAGAGGTTTTGGTGGGTCTAAAGTGGAGTTTTACAATCGTTTTACCATAAGTAAATTCAATGTTTTCGTTCTGATCCGTTTTAAGCTCAACCAGAATGTTTTCAATATAGTTCTTGCTGACATGTACGTAGTGCGGCTTGTCATAATTGACAGTGACGATGTCCCCATCCTTTCCGTCTATATGAACTGTTCGCAGGAGGGGCACACAGCTGTCTCCGACCCTTTGATAGGTTATGATGTCGGTATACACAAATATGTTGTAAAATCCTGCATGTATATCCGCAGGGAATGGGAATAATTTATCGTTCACATACGTCCATTTATTGGGACCCATCCCCAACATGTAGGATAAATTACCGCTGGTCTTTATACCTCCGTTAGCAGGCCCTGAGATTTGTATCCTTTTATGGATTGGATTGTAGAATAGGAATATTTCCATCTTGTTCAGGGTTAGGTGTTCATTCAACTCTGAGACGATCCTGTCGACGGTTCTATAGAAACCTTTTTTAAGCTTAATAAGTTTTGCAGGTTCCGATAACCTTTTGCAATAAAAATCACGGTCCTTAGCTTTGATATTATACCAACTATGGGGGTATGTAATCTCGCTGAGACCTACTTCCCAAGCCTCTGATAACTCTATAGGCTTTGGAAAATTGGTTGTATACTTCGAACTCTGATTATTACGATATATCTGTGCCGACGCATTACTGGGGAGAGTCAGGTAGAAGCCGCTGTGTTCCATGATGCCCAACTGTGTACACGCGACTGATGCGCTAGTTATCATGACTAGGGGTTTAAATTAATCCCCGTTGCCTCCACCACATCATGCTCCAATACCCAACTGTTGAACTTTTGAGGCCAGTTTTTCCAGCGGACCAGCAACCATTTTTTACCCTTTTCTCTCTTCTGATCTAGAATCTCCTCCACGTGAAAGACTTTGTCTTTACCCAACTGGACCTTCTGTAATTCCTTCTCATAAAAAGATCCCTCTATAAGATCCCCGTCATAATCTTTTAATTTGTAGACCGGGGGAATGCGTGGCAGACATTCGGTAACGGTAAACAACTCCGAGCTAAAGCCTTGTTCGTATTTTTTGTCGAAAACACCCCTCAACTTTGATATACGAACCAAGTCACCCACTAGGAATTTAAAAGTCATTTTTTTCTTACGGCGAAGTGGGAACAAACCATACATATTTTTAAAGACTTGAAAAGAGTTTTCCGAAGAGACGTCAGAGGGCTTCATACGTATACTCTTATGGAAGCTGTGGTTGTACCCGTTTACTAAATCCTGAACTATGTCTGTATATCTGTGGGTGTTGTGAGCTGTAAAATATCGCCACATCCGCTCTTTCAAAGTCCTATTAAAGCGTTCCACAACCGAAGCTTTCAAATCAGAGCCTGTAGCAAAATGTATTATTTTATACTTATTCATCAGCTTCTGAAATGTTTTATTGAAGAATTCTTTTCCGCCATCAGTCTGCACTTTATTGGGTGCTCCTCCTGCCTTCAAGATCGAGTCAAAGGCCCGGGTTACCTCGGCCCCGCTCTTATTTTTTAAAACCCTTACAAAGGCTACTTTAGAGAAAATATCTATAACCGTTAGCATGTAGCGATTTCCATCATTTTTATCGGCAAGGGCCTGCATGTCGCATAGATCCGCCTGAAATTGGGATAAGGGATGCGTAGAAAAAACTCTATTTCTTGGAAATTGTTTTCTTACAGATTTATGGAGAGTATAGGCATCCTGCTCTGATAACCACTCACTCACTTTAGCATCGCTTAACAGGCTACCTGTTTCTTCGGCTATTGCTCTCTGTAAACGCTCTTTACCACCATAAGACCCGGGGTTAGCGGGATTATAATAAATGTTTTTCAACAGCTGTTCAGCCATCCTTCTTGCCTCTCTGAGGGACAATAACGTTAATGAGCCACTTTCAAATAACGACAACATTTCAGTTTGAGAATTTTTATTTTTTTAACACCAAGTATTACGTATACAACCAATTCAGGATTTGTTGCAAGATACAAGTCCCAGTTTTCTCAACAATCACATCATGCAACACCCTGTATATATGGTTTAGATTTACAGGTTTGTGTCGCTGAATTTTTAAAACACACACGTCGGATATATAAGTATATAAACAACAAATATGATACACGTTCACATTAAATGGGGGTTCAAACAAATAATGCAAAATCTTAGCCAAAGTTACTTCTAGCTCTTCAGACTCATCAACAATTCTTGATACCATTTGTGTCCATTGCAAACTCCCACCCGTATGTCGTACATGATTCATGATTTGTTCCATTTTCAGCAAACGCTCTACATTAGCCCAGGTATTGTGTGTCGTGTAGAACGATACATTATTCACTTTATTTTCAATAATCTGATGCATAACATTTGTAAGGTCTCTCAAAAGAAAAAATGTATTTATTCGCTCCAACATCGTAGACACATAGTTACCCATAGCTTTTACGTCTAAATAACAAAATGTCACTCGGTCTCTTGGGATTTATTGAGCCAGAAAAGCACCACATCAGCAACCACAGCTTCCCGGTATTTGTTGTCGGCCACCAGGGTGTGTCGGATTTCTTTGAGTTTCTCGTGGATGAAAATTGCCTCCTTCAGTTCATGTAGGAAGGCCTCGGTTACCCCGTAAACTCTAGGGATAGACGGCACAAGACCCATAGCCTCCAGGGCGCTGACCAGCGAGGGTATAAACCTGCGGGACCACAGTCTTTTCACCAGCTCCTCAAAATGATTGAAAAAGTAGTATCTCGGAGGGTCGTATAGGCAAGGATGACGACGCTGGCTGGGGTGATTGATCTCACAGCCGATGCATTTTTCTCTTATATAGTCGCCAATCACCAAGTCTAAAAGTGTAGCTACAGAGGCCTTGATGGTATCCACAAAAATAGTACTGACCACCCCATCAAACACATCCTCAGGCTGGGTACATGTAGGGGGTGTCGAGGGTCTTGCCAGGGGTGAGTAGAGTGTAGGGCTGTGAGGCATTGAGTCCTTAGTTTCGGGGCCCCATGACGTAGATGCGTCCACGTAGATGGTCTGGAGATCCATGGTGTATGCTGAAATGAAGAACTGGCTGCTTTTTTCTTTTTATTGTAGAACAAGGCCATTGGGTATCTGGGGGGGCGTGGTTAAAGCATCCGCTTACTTAGTTTTCTTCTGACGATGTATCTTCTGGAGGCTCTTTTGCATCGTAATCTTTACGATTCGTATATATTATGCACTTCTTTAAATGAACAAGGCTCTGCCGCTGTTGGCTCTGTACAAAGAGATCATCCAACGCCTGCAACATTTTCAATTCCATTACATCCCAACTTTTAAAAGGAATAAGCAGACGCAGTCGGGTATCCCCAGTATGGCCCCCCTCCCTGAGGTTTTGGTTTCGGATTTCCTGGGTGCCGATATAGAACTCCACGCAGCCGCAGGGACGTCCATTCTGTCTTTGTATTTTCACCCTGTGAAATATTCGTCCTGAGGAGTCAGGGGTACCTTCCCAACGGGTCTCGTGGCCCGTGAACACACTATACCCCTTGGTGATAAGGCGCAGTTCAGGACACACAACCTTGCGAAAAACCGACCAGTCTTCAACACCATATTCCAAGCCTACAGTCTGGTCTGTATATTCTTCTCCTTCAGCTACCGTATAGAGGGTCACTCTACAGGCCACGTAATCAAACCGATACCCCCACAGCTGTCCATTAGACATCAACACTTGATCTTTCAGCGCATTTGATGGAGGTATTTGGGTTCTATAAACATTTAAAAAACGTTTTTTTTGGAGCATCATATATTGCGGGTTGATACTTGGCCCGTGCTCTATGGACCAACCGAGGACCCGCTTCAGTTGTTACAGTCATCACTGCTTTGTCACCGATCCCAAATTCCATGGTTATTCTTAAGATCTTGTACAGTCTTAAACAGGAATTGTTCTGGGGCTTTATAAGGCTTCTGCAAAGCCAGCCTCTTTGAAATGTTCATTAACAACCCCCAACACTAGACATCCAGGAACAGTTTGACATGACACCTGGTCACTTACTTACCCAAAAAGCACCCCTAACCATCAGGATGTCCTGACCGGAAGCCCAAATATGGGCATGCCCCCATTCTACAAACCATTGGGGCATCAATCACTACATAGGGTCATAAATCATGATCTTTTTTTTGATTTACGACATTGACAGCTTGACACTTACCCCAAAGACCCCCACCCCAGGCCAGGATGTCCTGACCGGAAGCCCAAATATGGGCATGCCTGCTACAACAGGACATAGGGTCATAAATCATTACATAGGGTCATAAATCAGGCTTGGGTCATAAATCATTACCGGTTGACCTGACAACTGGACCCTTACCCAAAGACCCCCACCTAACCATCAGGATGTCCTGACAGGCAGCCCCTTAGGTTCACATAGCGGTCACATAGGTTCACATAGGGTCATCCATCAAATTTTGACGTGTGACATCTACTTTAATCTCTCTTAAATGGCTGGGGAGAACAGACTAAATGGCTGGGTAGAACAGACTAAATGGCTGGGGAGAACAGACTAAATGGCTGGGGAGAATACACTAAATGGCTGGGTAGAACACACTAAATGGCTGGGGAGAACAGACTAAATGGCTGGGGAGAACACACTAAATGGCTGGGGAGAACACACTAAATGGCTGGGGAGAACACACTAAATGGCTGGGGAGAACAGACTAAATGGCTGGGGAGAACACACTAAATGGCTGGGGAGAACACACTAAATGGCTGGGGAGAACACACTAAATGGCTGGGGAGAACACACTAAATGGCTGGGGAGAACACACTAAATGGCTGGGGAGAACAGACTAAATGGCTGAGGAGAACAGACTAAATATCTGGGAAAGGGGGGGGGGGTTTCTTTGTTCAAAATAATTCTACTACTCATCTTTTTTTTGAGGATTCTGAGTAATTTGATAAAAATAAATTAAAACACTTAATTAGGTGTGTGGTGTGTGTGTATGTGTGCCCCTGTGTGTGTGCATGTGCGTGTGTGTGCGTGCTACGGGATGACCTTCACTGATAGCTGTGTGTAGTGTATTAAGGCAGAGAGCTGTGACTGAGATCTCTTAGCTGTGGGGAGAGAGGGAAGGAGAGAAAGAGAGAGAACGGTACATCGAGGCCTGAGTTAGATGCAAATGTGCTAGATGAGTGTTTTCAGTAGATCAACAACAGGCTGCTGAACAGCACAGATTGGCAATCCATACGAATGGTGAGGGATGAGTGTGTGTGTGTGTGTGTATGTGTGTACGATCGGTCGAGCCCCTGCCTCGCTGGGGTAAGGATGAAAAATGACGTTTTTAAACTGATTACTGGGGAAGCCTTTCTGGCATCAGGAGACTGAAAACAATAAAGATTTATATTAATATTATAAACTCATTTATCCCCTGCCAATCAATAAGCCCATGCATCTTATTTGGTTTTCTCCTGGTGCTCGCCGTTCGGCACAGGTTGATCTAATCGAGGTTGGTTATAGACCCTTAATATGGTTATGGGATATTTCCTGGCAGACTAAATGACAGAATATCAGGTCTGCCCAAATCCTTGTTCAGGTAATCATAACCTTGGGGGTAAAAAATAGCTTTTCTTTCTCAACAGAGTGGATTATTATACACAGTAATTATAGCCCTGATCTTTCCACACACAAACAAACATGTACACGCAGGCACACACACACACACACACACACACACACACACACACACACACACACACACACACACACACACACACACACACACACACACACACACACACACACACACACACACACACACACACACACACACACACACACACAATATCATTAAGATGTTTACCACACAGAGCGGTGTAGTTTACCCGAGCCTCAGAGTAAATTCACATTTGTCAGTTTCTTATTTTGATTCATAGTGTCTGTTGTTGAGTCTTTATCCAGTGTGTGTGTGTGTGTGTGTGTGCGTGTGTGTGCGTGTGTGTGTGTGTGTGTGTGTGTGTGTGTGTGTGTGTGTGTGTGTGTGTGTGTGTGTGTGTGTGTGTGTGTGTGTGTGTGTGTGTGTGTGTGTGTGTGTGTGTGTGTGTGTGAGAGAGAGAGAGCAAGAGAGAGAGAGAGGTCACTGACCCCTATTCTAGGAAGTGCAAAAAAGATACAAATACGTTTATAACGGATTAAATCTATTATATTTATTATAACAAGACCTGCACTCACGCTTTGAGCACAACGATGACTCTGAGCTCCCGATGCGAGCCCCTGAGGGCTATGTACTTGCAGTCTCCACGGAGGACGTATGTAAGTCATTCAAACGTATTAGCCCTGGCAAGGTTGACGGCCCAGACAGCATCCCTCACCCTCAGAGTATGTGCAGACCAGCTGTTGTCTTTTTCGGACATTTTCCATCTGTTTCTAGCTCAGGCCACTGTCCCCACCTGCTTCTGGGTGTCCACTATCATCCCCGTGCCCAAGAAAGGGAAAGTAACTGAACTGAATGACTACAGTCCCGTAGCACTCATCTCCGTCATCATGAAGTGCTTCGAGAGGCTAGTTAAAGACCATATCACCTCCTCCTGACGGGCCGCCTGCAGGTGGTGAAGGTAGGCATCATTACCTCCTCGACACTGATTCTCAACACAGGGGCCCCACAAGGGTGCGTCCTTAGTCCCCTCTTGTACTCCCTGTACACTCTTAGAAAAAAAGCTGCTATCTAGAACCTTAAAGGGTTCTTTGGCTGCCCTCAGAGGAGAACCCTTTGAAGAACCTTTTTTGGTTGCAGGTATAACCTTTTTTGGTTCTAGGTAGAACCCTTTTGGGTTCCATGTATAACCCTCTGTAAAAGGGGTTCTACATAGAACCCAAAACATTCTATGGGGACAGCCGAAGAACCCTTTTAGAACCCTTTTTTCTAAGAGTGTATACCTAGTACTGCATGGCCTCACACAGTTCCAACTCCATCATCAAGCTCGCTGACGACACGACAGTAGTAGGCCTGATCACCAACAACGACAAGATGGCGTACAGGGAGAAGGTAGGCACCCTGATGGCCTGGTGCCAGGTAAACAACATCTCCCTCAAAGTCAGCAAAACAAAGGAGCTGATTGTGGACTTCAGGAGGAACTACGGGGCCGCCGCTGGAGGTTGGTTAAAAGTTTAAAGTACAACTCAGAGAATCTGAAGGTCAAACCACACTGTGGTGAGGAAGGCACGTCAGCAACTCTTCAACCTCAGGATGCTGTAGAAATGTGTCCGTTCCCAAATGGCCCTCACAGTGTTCTACAGGAGCATCATTGAGCGCATACTTTCGGGCTGCATCAAAGCCTGGTACGGCAACTCCACCACGAGGACCGCAAGGCGCTACAGAGGGTGGTGCGCTCAGTCGAACGCACCATTGAGTGCACACTGCCTGCCTTCCAGGACACCTACAACACCAGGTGTCGCAGGAAGGCCAAGAAGATCATCAGGGACCCGAGCTATGCCCTGTTGTCCCCGCTTCAATCACCCCCTCCATTCCTATCACAGGAGGTTGGTGGCACCTTAATTGGGGACGACAGGCTGTGGTAATGACTGAAGCGGAATCAGTGGAATGGTATCAAATACATCAAACACATGGTTTTATGCCATTCCATTTACTCCGTTCCAGCCATTATTAAGAGCCGTCCTCCCCTCAGCAGCCTCCACTGCTTCCTACTCCTCCTATGGACATCCCCCCCTCACCTCAACAGACCCGACCCCCAATGGACATTTATCATGCTGAACAGCCACCACTAGTCAGCTACTTGCACCCCCTGTTCCCCGCTCTTCTACCGCGGTCTGCTGCTCCCCCTATGGACATTCCCCTCCCCCTCAACAGACATTTACCCTGCCCCCACCCCAATGGACATCATTGCCACAGTTGTTAAATATGTGTATATTATTATTTATATTTGTATTATTATCTATTTTATTATATTGTATTGTATTGTTGGAACTCGGAGCTTAAGAATTTCACTGTACCATGTAATTACATCTGCAACCCTTTACAACCCCATATTAAACTCTAATCTAATCATAGCAGGAGGTTAGAATATTCACACACAATCTCACAAACATGGGATTCATTTAAGACTGATGAAAAAAAAGGGAGAGTTGGTGTGATGTTGGGTGTTTTCTCTCTCCTTGGGAGAGGAGTGAAGGTCGAGTCGCAGAGGCGAGTGGAAGAGCCGTGTGTGTGTGTGTTGTGTGTGGGGTGGTGGAACCCCCAAAGCTCCCTGCAGTTGACAGGACAAATTTGCTGTTCATTAAGGGACTGTGGCTTTTCACGCCGCGAGAAGGAGGGTGTCATAGTGTGTGTGTGTGTGTTTAAGGGTGTCAGGCATTTGGCCTGGTGATCACCCAGTGCCAGGTCTCAGTGGGGTTCCACCACCGGTGTGACCTAATCCCCTGAATCCCCCCTCTACACACACACACCCCTTTCAGACACACACACACACACACGTCGCCTTAACACCCATGGGACCCCTCCCCATACTGTCACTGGTCTGTGAATAGGGGAGCATGAAAAAGGGAAGAGGGATGTTAAGGTGAAGACCCAATACCACCTCTCTCCATCACACACACAAGTCATTTAGCAGATGCTCTTATCCACAACGACTTACAGTAGTTAATTTATCTTAAAACACAATAATATGTGGACACAACTTCAAATTTGTGGATTCAGCTATTTTTATTTTCCTTTATTTAACTAGGCAAGTCAGTTAGGAACACATTCTTATTTTCAATGAAGGCCTAGGAACAGTGGGTTAACTGCCTTGTCCATGGGCAGAACAACAGATTTTTACATTGTCAGCTTTGGGATTCAATTTTGCAACCTTTCGTTTACTAGTCCAACGCTCTAACCACTAGGCTACCTGCCACCCCACTATCCACTCCCGTTGCTGACAGGTTAAAATCGAGCACACCGCCATGCAATCTCCATAGACAAACATTGGCAGTAGAATGGGCTTACTGAAGAGCTCAGTGATTTTCAATGTGGCACCGTCATAGGATGTTTCCTTTCCAACATGTCAGTTTGTCACAAATTTCTGCCCTGCTAGAACTGCCCCGGTCAACTGTAAGTGCTGTTATTGTGAAGTGGAAACGCCTCGGAGCAACAACGGCTCAACCGTGAAGTGGTAGGCCAGACAAGTTCACAGAACAGGACCGCCGAGTGCTGAAGCACGTAGCAAGTAAGAAATCATCTGTCCTCAGTTGCAACACTCACTACTGAGTTCCAAACTGCCTCTGGAAGCAACGTCAGCACAATAACTGTTCATCGGAAACTCCATGAAATGGGTTTCCTTGGCCCCGCAGCCGCACACAAGCCTAAGATCACCATGCGCAATGCGAAGCGTCGGCTGGAGTGGTGTAAAGCTCGCCGCCATTGGACTCTTGAGCAGTTGAGCTGTTATAGACCCCCCTCAGCTCCCAGCTGTGCCCTGGACACCATATGTGAATTGATTGCCCGCCATCTATCTTCAGAGTTTGTTCTGTTAGGTGTTCTAAACTGGGATATGCTTAAGATCCCAGCAGTCCTACAATCTAAGCTAGATGCCATCAATCTCACACAAATTATCAAGGAAACCACCAGGTACAACCCTAAATCCGTAAACATGGGCACCCTCATAGATATTATCCTGACCAACTTGCCCTCCAAATACACCTCTGCTGTTTTCAATCAGGATCTCAGCGATCACTGCCTCATTGCCTGCATCCGCTATGGGTCCGCGGTCAAACGACCACCCCTCATCACTGTCAAACGCTCCCTAAAACACTTCTGCGAGCAGGCCTTTCTAATCGACCTGGCCCGGGTATCCTGGAAGGATATTGAACTCATCCCGTCAGTCGAGGATGCCTGGTTGTTCTTTAAAAGTAATTTCCTCACCATCTTAAATAAGCATGCCCCTTTCAAAAAATGTAGAACTAAGAACAGATATAGTCCTTGGTTCACTCCAGACCTGACTGCCCTTGACCAGCACAAAACATCCTGTGGCGGACTGCACTAGCATCGAATAGTCCCCGCGATATGCAACTGTTCAGGGAAGTCAGGAACCAATACACACAGTCAGTCAGGAAAGCAAAGGCTAGCTTTTTCAAACAGAAATTTGCATCCTGTAGCTCTAACTCCAAAAAGTTTTGGGACACTGTAAAGTCCATGGAGAACAAGAGCACCTCCTCCCAGCTGCCCACTGCACTGAGGCTAGGTAGCACGGTCACCACCGATAAATCCATGATAATCAAACATTTCAGTAAGCATTTCTCTACGGCTGGCCATGCTTTCCTCCTGGCTACCCCAACCCCGGCCAACAGCTCCGTACCCCCCGCAGCTACTTGCCCGAGCCTCCCCAGCTTCTCCTTCACCCAAACCAGATCGCAGATGTTCTGAAAGAGCTGCAAAACCTTGACCCATACAAATCAGCTGGGCTAGACAATCTGGACCCTCTCTTTCTAAAATTATCCGCCGCCATTTTTGCAACCCCTATTACCAGTCTGTTGAACCTCTCTTTCGTATCGTCCGAGATCCCTAAAGATTGGATAGCTGCCGCGGTCATCCCCCTCTTCAAAGGGAGTGACACTCTAGACCCAAACTGTTATAGACCTATATCCATCCTGCCCTGTCTTTCTAAAGTCTTTGAAAGCCAAGTTAATAATCAGATCACTGACCATTTCGAATCCCACCGTACCTTCTCTGCTGTGCAATCCGGTTTCCGAGCTTGTCATGGGTGCACCTCAGCCACGCTCAAGGTACTAAATGATATCATAACCGCCATCGATAAAAGACAGTACTGTGCAGCCGTCTTCATCGACCTGGCTAAGGCTTTCGACTCTGTCAAAAACCGTATTCTTATCGGCAGACTCAATAGCCTTGGTTTCTCAAATGACTGCCTCGCCTGGTTCACCAACTACTTCGCTGACAGAGTTCAGTGTGCCAAATCGGAGGGCCTGTTGTCCGGACTTCTGGCAGTCTCTATGGGGGTGCCACAGGGTTCAATTCTCGGGCCAACTCTTTTCTCTGTATATATCAACGATGTCGCTCTTGCTGCGGGTGATTTCCTGATCCACCTCTACGCAGATGACACCATTCTGTATACATCTGGCCCTTCTTTGGACACTGTGTTAACTAACCTCCAAACAAGCTTCAATGCCATACAACACTCCTTCCGTGGCCTCCAACTGCTCTTAAATGCTAGGAAAACCAAATGCATGCTTTTCATGCCCGCACCTGCCCGCCCGACTAGCATCATTACTCTGGTACGGTTCTGACCTAGAATATGTGGACAACTACAAATACCTAGGTGTCTGGCTAGACTGTAAACTCTCCTTCCAGACTCATATTAAACATCTCCAATCCAAAATCAAATCTAGAACCGGCTTTCTATCTTGCAACAATGCCTCCTTCACTCACACCGCCAAACTTACCCTAGTAAAACTGACTATCCTACCGATCCTCGACTTCGGCGATGTCATCTACAAAATAGCTTCCAATGCTCTACTCAGCAAATTGGATGCAGTCTATCACAGTGCCATCCGTTTTGTCACCAAAGCGCCTTATACCACCCACCACTGCGACCTGTATGCTCTAGTCGGCTGGCCCTCGCTACATATTCGTCGCCAGACCCACTGGCTCCAGGTCATCTATAAGTCTATGCTATGTAAAGCTCCGCCTTATCTCAGTTCACTGGTCACGATAACAACACCCACCCGTAGCACACGCTCCAGCAGGTATATCTCACTGGTCATCCCCAAAGCCAACACCTACCCTTGGCCGCCTTTCCTTCCAGTTCTCTGTTGCCAGTGACTGGAACGAATTGCAAAAATCACTGAAGCTGGAGACTTACATTTCCCTCACTATCTTTAAACATCAGCTATCTGAGCAGCTATCCGATCGCTGCAGCTGTACATAGTCCATCTGTAAATAGCCCACCCAATCTACCTACCTCATCCCCATATTGTTTTTATTTTCTTTGCTGCTCTTTTGCACACCAGTATCACTACTTACACACCATCATCTGCTCATCATCATCTGCTCATCTATCACTCCAGTGTTAATCTGCTAAATTGTAATTACTTTGCTACTATGGCCTATTTATTGCCTACCTCCTCATGCCATTTGCACACACTGTATATAGACTTTCTTTTTTTTCTATTGTGTTATTGACTGTACGCTTGTTTATTCCATGTGTAACTCTGTGTTGTTGTTTCTGTCGCACTGCTTTGCTTTATCTTGTCCAGGTCACAGTTGTAAATGAGAACTTGTTCTCAACTAGCTTACCTGGTTAAATAAAGGTGAAATATATATATATATTTTTAAATAAATAAAAGTTGAAATGCGTTCTCTGGAGTGATGAATCACACTTCACCATCTGGCAGTCCGACGGACGAATCTGGGTTTGGCGGATGCCAGGAGAACGCTACCTGCCCGACTGAATAGTGCCAACTGTAAAGTTTGGTGGAGAAGGAATAATGACCTGGGCTGTTTTTCATGGTTCGGGCCCCTTAGTTCCAGTGAGGGAAATCTTAACGCTACAGCATACAATTCTGTGCTTCCAACTTTGTGGTAACAGTTTAGGGAAGGCCCTTTCCTGTTTCAGCATGACAATGCCCCCGTGCACAAAGCAAGCTCCATACAGAAATGGTTTGTTGAGATCAGTGTGGATCAAGCCAGAACTTGACTGGCTTGCACAAGTGTTAGTGTTAGTTCTCTTTTTATTTATTTATTTTGCTGGGTGGGGTTATTTAAAATACCATTTGATGAGGTAGGGTTTCAGATGTTTTCGGGAAGATGGGGAGGGACTCTGCTGTCCTAGTTTCAAGGGGAAGATGGGGAGGGACTCTGCTGTCCTAGCTTCAAGGGGAAGATGGGGAGGGACTCTGCTGTCCTAGCTTCAAGGGGAAGATGGGGAGGGACTCTGCTGTCCTAGCTTCAGGGGGAAGATGGGGAGGGACTCTGCTGTCCTAGCTTCAGGGGGAAGATGGGGAGGGACTCTGCTGTCCTAGCTTCTGGGGGAAGATGGTTCCACCATTGGGACAGAGAAGAGATTGGACTGAGCACACACACACACACACACACACACACACACACACACACACACACACACACACACACACACACACACACACACACACACACACACACACGCACGTTAGATGGAAGGTTTTGTAAAAGTAATTGACAAATGTTTGTATGTAATTCTGACTGGTTTGAAATCCATTTCCGTTATGAGCTTGTGACGTGAAACCAATGTTCTCTGTATTCTCTTTTTCCAGGTGCCAGGCATGTGTGTGTAACTCCGTTGGAGGGGTGAATGGGTCATGCCACCCAGAGACAGGGAGATGTCAGTGTAAGGCCTTGGTGACGGGGGACAGGTGTGACCGCTGTGTCCCTGGAGCCAGTCACCTGGACTCAGACAACCACCTGGGCTGCAGTAAAGGTACTGGATGACTGGCCGCAGAGGCACAGTCATTGATTAATCTATCGTTTTTTTCAGAATGGAAGAGTTAAGACAATGCTTTTATGTCTTATAGGTTATAAGTAATATTATATTTATTGTGTGTGGATTCTGTGTGTCCGTGTGTGTGCATACAGTATGTGTGTGATGTGTGTGTTAGTGGGGGGTGATTTCCTCCTCCTGTGCTTTCCCTGCCTGGGGGCTGTTTTGAGTTAGACACACAGACACTAACTTGACATGGAACAAACACACGCACACACACACACAGTATTAAACTCACAGAGGGACACTGGTTCTCTGGGGCATTCTCAGTATGCTAAGACGCTCCCCATGGATCAAATGGAAAATACCCCTCACGCACGCACACACACACACACGCACACACGCACACACACACACACACACACACACACACACACACACACACAAACAAACAGTATTTTAACTCACAGAGGGACACTGGCTCTCTGGGACCTCCTCAGTATGCTAAGACGGAAATGGAAAATACCCCCGCACACACACACACACACACATCCCCCGCACACACACACACACATCCCCCGCACACACACACACACACACACATCCCCCGCAAGCCTGTTATTGTGTCTATTGTGTTGCATAAGACAAGCACAGCGGTTAATAATGTTATTGTATCTTCCCCCTCTTTCTCTTGTCCCCTCCCACCCCTTTTCCCATTTCCCACATCCCTCTCTCGCTCTTCTTCTCTCCCCTACCCTGCCTCCCTTGCTCTCTGTCTCTCCCCTCCCCTTCTCCCCCCAGCTCCTATCCAGCAGCCCAGTCCAGTAGGGTTAGTCCTGACCTCTACCTCCATCCGCCTGACCTGGAGGCCCCCTGACGCGCCCAACACACACACTCTCAACTACACACTGCTCAGGGACGGCCTAGATATACACACTACACAGAGACACTACCCATTCAGTAAGTACACACACATTCACATGCACGCAAATACACACACACACACACATTCACATTCACATGCACGCAAACACACACACACATTTTGTATACTTTATTTGAATCCACCAATCAAATTTACAAAAAAAGGATCAAACATTTCAAAGGTCCCTGTACGCATGGCACTCAAGAGTACATAAAGCACCCCCTTCTCCAAACAGCTAGGGTGCCTACGACAGCTGAAACAGAGCAGTATCCAGCCAATTACTTTGCCCTACTTTTTGTCAGGCCCTCAATCTGGAGGCACCGCACTGCAAGCCTGTGTATGTGGCCGAGACTGCCAAATATCAGAGCCACCAGCTTGCACCTCCACCCGAGGCTGTCCAAGCGTGGCACGAGGAGCTGGTATTTAAACAGCTTCTCAGCAAAGGCCTGCTCCATGTAACCGTCCAATGAGCAGCCCACTTCCAAAATGAGCACCTCTCCCTGGCCTCCCCTCACAACAACAATATCTGGTGTATTTGGCCCACAGGAAAACACATAATCAACGTCAAACCAGCTTCCCCTTACACAAGAATGTTTATGCATGTGTACTGTTTGTGAGACCACTTGTCTCACTTCGCTGGCTATCAGGTCAACAAGGCGGTCATGTCTAGCAATGTACAAATCCTTGTATGAACGGCAGCCATTCACAACATGGGCAATGGACTCCATTACATTTGACTCATGTAGAACACAAAATGGCTCATGGTTTGCAGGGTACCAGAGTGCTAGATGATATGTTGTTGGTATAACTCGCAGCCTCGCCTTAAAAGTAAAGGTTAGAATGTCCTCGCCAATGGCAGAATTCTGGTACATGGAATGGGAGAGCAGTGAGTTTCCCCTGCAGCCTCAGGCCAGTCCAGTGATGCAGTAGCTGGGAGACAGAGTGGACATCACAGTCCAGAGCAGTGAGTTTCCCCTGCAGCCTCAGGCCAGTCCAGTGTTGCAGTAGCTGCATCCGTCTGATATCGAGGAGTGTTGTCCTGGATGTAGGATGAGATGTTCCATCATGGGTGACAGAAGTCTCCACAACAACACAGCGATCTGCCACAACTGCTTCAGAGGCAGTCACTGACTCAGTTTGCATATCAGTCCGTGTCCACCTGAGCTCCACTCCAGTCCGGTTGCACAGGCCATTGAGGTCCGGCCAGTCTGACCAGACTCCAAAGCACACAGCACAAGTGTCCAATTTTCAATTGGCCTTCCTCTTGAAGCCCAAGAGGTTGTCCTCAGTGTCCCTGGCCAGTGGAACCTTCCACCTCCATAGGTCCAGAAGGGAGGAGGCTCTGGCTAACTGCCTAACTGTCACATCGTCACTGTTGAGCATGTTCAACAGGTGAGTCAGTCTGGTAGCAGTGTAAATCCACTCAATATTCGGGTCACCTAAACGCCCCTCTCTTTGGCTCAGGAAGATAACGTCACGTGTGGTGTGTGTTTAAGCATAGCCACTTTCTCACCACCTGAACAGTTGTGTTATTCATTTCCCCCAGAACCTTCTGTGGGAGAGGCACATGTGCAAGCAGATGTTGAATCTTTGCTAGGGCCACCTCTCTCACAGCTTCCAGCTTCATGACCACAGGCAGAGGGGAAACGTCAATCATATCAAGCCTGGTTGAATACACACGGACAAGCTCCTCAACTTGTTCCCCCCACTCGCCAGCAACATTAAACGTATGTCCAAGATAACTATATGTTTCGTGATGAGAGTAGACTCTGATTGGTTTATTCATAAGAATAAATGTTGGGGGCTTATCATTTTTAGACTTGTACCAGCTCTGCTGTGTCTTTCATTTCCAGCCCATCTCAAAAATCATCTGCATGTTTAATGACATGGTCTTCTCTGGAGGTCATCTGGAGGTCACCAGCATACCCTCTTACTGAGTTTGGTGACACACACACACACACACACACACACACACACACACACACACACACACACACACACACACACACACACACACACACACACACACTGTATGTTGAAGACACGCACACGCACGCACGCACACGGACACATGCACATGCACGCACACGCACGCACGCACACACGCACGCACACACACACACACACACACACACACACACACACACACACACACACACTGTATGTTGAAGACACGCACACGCACGCACACACGCACGCACACTGACACATGCACGCACACGCACGCTCACACGCACACACACACACACACACACACATTCAAGTCTTTTCTCTCTCCTAGGCCCTGTAACTTATGTGGACAGTGGTTTGTCTCCGTTCATGGACTATTCTTACCAGCTAGTAACGGCTAACGTTAATGGTCAGACGATGAGTGTTCCAGTCAGTTACCAGACCCTGGCCGCCGTACCGGACCCTGGCCATATCCTTCTGACTCTGGTGGGCAGACCAGGACAAACCACAGCCAACCTCAACTGGACCCGACCACAGAACACATCAGGTCCACAAGAGAGGTATGGACCAGTGGGCTGCTGAGTGGAGAACTGCTCTTAATAATGTCCGGAACAGAGCAAATGGAATGACATCAAACACCTGGAAACCATGTGTTTGATGTATTTGATAACGTTCCACTGATTCCTCTCCAGTCATTACCACGAGCCTGTCCTCCCCAATTAAGGTGTCACAAACCTCCTGTGGTATGGACCCAGTATTCTAAACCCTCTCTAGGTGTCCTATCTAACCTCAGTGGAGAAATAAAGAGAAATACGGGGGTGGGGGGGTATTGAATCAGAGAGAGTGAGCGAGAGACTTGTATTAAAAAGCACTTTCAATAGTGAATCCATTGAACATGATTGTTTGTCTAGGACTAAGCCTAGTTTGTGTCCAGGAAACCAGCTCTTAAGAATTCTCAACCAGCTGAGTTGAGATGAGACTAGATGTTATTTTATGGTCTGTGAGTCCCTAACTGAAGGAGTAACATTGGCTGGTCAGTTATCATGGTCAAGTCGTATTGACTAATAAACTAAACTGATCCCTCTCTCTGTGTGTTCCTGTAGGTTTGTGCTGACCTCAGTGGAGGCTGGTACTGGTAGGGAGCGGGTCCACTATACAGGTCTAGAGACCCAGGCTGCAGCCGCTGGCCTCTCCCCCTACACCCATTACAACCTCACCCTGCAGGCCTGTACTACTGGAGGGTGCACCTCCACCCCTCCCCTGCCCCTCCTCACTTCACCCAGCCCCCCACAGGGACAGCCCCCACCCAGGGTCAACGCCACCGGACCGCACCAAATACACGCAGCCTGGGACCCCCCCGTTCGTCCCAATGGTACGACCCGAATCGCCTCTTGATCTGTGTTCACAGACAACAGGGATGAAATGGAAGAACATTTAGAAGAAAAAATAGTTTTGAAAAGGAGGTACTACCAAGACTGTCCTATTAGGATGCTCCAAGAGAACACGTGTTCTACTCCCCTTAACGCTGTGTCCCTACAGTGTTCTCCTGAATCCAGGGCTTTGTACAGTCGCTATAAGGCTCTCTACCATATTAAGCCTGTGTAACCACCACCACACTAATGCTTTCTCAGTCATGGTTTAATTTACTGCATTACATTATATCGCTCCCCGAGGCACATTGAAACACATGTACTTCTACCAGACTTTATCATTCATGTCATTTCATATTCTGTTTTGAGTCGTCATTCAACCATGCCTACAGCTACAACTGCCATGTTGGACTGGCTGTATTGAAACAAGACATGGGGGAACAGACTCATTGAAGTGCTAGTGTGATAGGGAGCATTGGAGAAGAGAGAGAATAGAGAGAAAAGAGGGAGAATAGAAGTGTTTATTTCTATTGTGTTGTGATGCATGCCTGTCCTCGGCTCAACCTTCTGTATTCATTCACTGCCTTGGTAACACTAATGAGCAATGTGGATATGATGCTGAGCTTTGATTCTCATGTGGATGAAGAGTCTCTCTGCTATAGAGTATTAGAATGGGATATGAGAATGCACTGTGCTGGTATTCATTCATTCTGTTTTAGTATTGGCTGAAGACCTGTGGTTGATTAGTAGCTTGTATGGCACTGTAGTGATGCATACAGTATTGTATCTCCTTGTATCCTACTAGTGCTGAGCAACTAACTGAAATTGCAGTTGTTTTTCGGCTGTTAACCCAGAAGAGTCTAAGCCCTGTCTAAGCCGGGGGGGTACTACTAAGCTATATGGAATTGTTTTAAGAAGGTCATACCAAGGATCAATTTGCTATTTGATTTTTCAGACGAGTCTCGTGATGCCTGTGGGTGTGCTAGAGAAAAACAACCGACATGTACGTGTTCCTGAGAGTCTCATCTTTACAGTGGTTTTGTAGGCCAAACCGTTCAGACGCTACAGACGATTTTGTGAGAAGACCGATTTTCGGGATGTCTCATGGTCTGGCAAACACTGCTCTATCTCTGTCACCTTTACCACAGATGCATAGGTGTTAAATAGACAGATGTGGAGGTGTTAAGTAGGCAGATGTGTAAGTGTTAAGTAGGCAGATGTGTAAATGTTAAGTAGACAGATGTGGAGGTGTTAAGTAGGCAGATGTGTAATTGTTAAGTAGGCAGATGTGTAAATGTTAAGTAGGCAGATGTGGAACTGTTAAGTAGGCAGATGTGTAAGTGTTAAGTAGGCAGATGTGTAAGTGTTAAGTAGGCAGATGCGGAAGTGTTAAGTAGACAGGTGCGGAAGTGTTAAGTAGGCAGATGCAGAAGTGTTAAGTAGAAAGATGCAGAAGTGTTAAGTAGGCAGATGCAGAAGTGTTAAGTAGTAAGATGCATAAGTGTTAAGTAGGCATATGTGGAAGTGTTAAGTAGGCAGATGTGTAAGTGTTAAGTAGGCAGATGCGGAAGTGTTAAGTAGGCAGGTGCATAAGTGTTAAGTAGAAAGATGCATAAGTGTTAAGTAGGCATATGTGGAAGTGTTAAGTAGGCAGGTGTGAAAGTGTTAAGTATGCAGGTGTGAAAGTGTTAAGTAGGCCAATGTGGAAGTGTTAAGTAGGCAGATGTGGAAATGTTAAGTGGGCAGATGTGGAAGTGTTAAGTGGGCAGATGTGGTGGATTGAGATGCATCCAATGCAAAAAATCAGATCAAGCCCGAACTGTGCGTTGTAGTAGGGAGTTGAAGTTTCCAACAGGCCAATGTTCTACATAGGTTAGTACAGAAAACATGGTAGTTAACTCAAATGACCATAATCCATTGCGCGCGTACTTGTCCGGTCTGTGTGTTTCTTTTACGTCTGCTACATTGGGTTAGTGTGGGGAAGACACAGAGAGAAGAGACAGAAGAATGTGCGATCAAGAGGGATAGAGAGCAGTTGCTTCGAGAGGTATCTCTACCTGAAAATACAATCTAAGTGATTGATAGTTGGTATTCAGCAGGCATAAAGGTATGCCTTATTTACTTTGGGGAACTACTAAATCAGGACTTTTGTCAGTAGCTCTATAGAGAGTTGATGACTTGGAATTAAATAATGAAGTCCTCAAATAAAACAAATGTAATATACGGCATCAACTGAAATATTTTATTATAGTAAAGTAATGACAATGAATGCTGGTGAATAAGTGATAATCAGTAATGGACAGTCACTACCACTATGGGACTTTTAGAAATTGTTTTATTCTGTGTTGTTACATTATTCAACGCACATAATGTATAGTGCATTTAATGTCCATTTTTTTTATAGAAACCAAAGTAGAAAACCGTGAATATTTTTTAATTAACCAAAAAATATATAATCCACTGTGTCCTACATAGTGGTTCTCTAACTTCTTTTAAACTTTGATCAATATAATGTACTTGATCATTTCCTTGTGACCCACCTGGTATAAGAATATACATTATTTCTGGTAAGGAACAGGTCCTAATAGGAACTAGTCACAAGCTAACCTATCAATAACTGATTAATATGGCATTGAACATAATAGAATCGTCTCTTTTTTTCTGCCTCCATAGGTGTTATTATAAGGTACGAGCTCTTCATACGAGGGCCAATGGAATCGCAGAACACCACAAGCCCCGCCCCAGAGCGTAGGGTGTTTGTGAGCAGTGGTTGGCTGGATCCCCGCCTCCCGTCTGACTCAGCCAAAGAGAGTGCTCTGCCTCCTCCCCAGAGCAGCGCCATGGTAACAGACCTGCAGGCCTTCTCCACCTATCAGTTGCGAGTTCTGACCGTCAACATGGCCGGCAGTGTGATATCAGACTGGACTACAGCTCGGACACAGGAGGGGGGTCAGTTAAACACACACACACACACACCAGCATACAAACACAAACAATGACGAAAAAAGTAGAGAGAGAGTGAGATGAGCACTTACAGAGAGAGAGAGTTCCTCTGGGGAGGCCTCTGGGTGTGTAGTTATAGTAGTTTTGTGACATAATGGTTGGTGGAAGTGAGGGAGGAGAGGGATAGGGGAGAGAGAGAGAGAAAAAGAGACAGGAAGGAGGGGGGTTTCTCATTAAAGCATTATAATTCCAAAGAGATGATATGGCTCATTAGAACTATACAGTGCCCCCAAACAAAACTCACAGCCCTCTGTCTGACTGTGTAATAGCCATGAATCACATTACACACCCTGTGTGTGTGTGTGTGTGTGTGTGTGTGTGTGTGTGTGTGTGTGTGTGTGTGTGTGTGTGTGTGTGTGTGTGTGTGTGTGTGTGTGTGTGTGTGTGTGTGTGTGTGTGTGTGTGAGTGTTTGTGCACTCCTGCATGCATGCGTGAATCGCATTACACACCTAACACTAGGTGGCTTCAGAGATAAAGGAGAGATAGGACAGATAAGACGAGAGATGGGGAGATAGTGTGTGAGATAATAGGTGTTTCTAAATGTGTGAGGGTGGTCTGTGCTGTGCTGTGCTGTGCTTTCATTCAGAGGGCTGTGAGTGTTGACTGAGGCCTATTAAGCCAGTACTCCTGAGCCATGTTGACAGCTCCATCACAAACATAAACATAAATGCTGCTCCACATTTGCATCAAACATGCAAATGGTTATTTACAGCTTGTGTTTGGAGTGGATTCTGTGCCCAGAGTAACTTAACAAGCTTTCTCACTCACTCACTCACTCACTCACTCACTCACTCACTCACTCACTCACTCACTCACTCACTCACTCACTCACTCACTCACTCACTCACTCACTCACTCACTCACTCACTCACTCACTCACTCACTCACTCACTCACTCACTCACTCACTCACTCACTCTCTCTCTCTCTCTCTCTCTCTCTCTCTCTCTCTCTCTCTCTCTCTCTCTCTCTCTCTCTCTCTCTCTCTCTCTCTCTCTCTCTCTCTCTCTCTCTCTCTCACACTCACTCACTCACTCACTCACTCACTCACTCACTCACTCACTCACTCACTCACTCACTCACTCACTCACTCACACTATCTCTCTCTATCTCTCTCTATCTCTCTCTATCTCTGTGTTTCTGTCAGGGTAGCTGTGTTAAGTTGACATGGTGTGAAAAACATTGTTGTTTTTTCAACCTGGCTGTGCTCCTATTTGACAACATCCACCTGCTGTGTGTGTGTGTGTGTGTGTGTGTGTGTGTGTGTGTGTGTGTGTGTGTGTGTGTGTGTGTGTGTGTGTGTGTGTGTGTGTGTGTGTGTGTGTGTGTGTGTGTGTGTGTGTGTGTGTGTGTGTGTGTGTGTGTGTGTGTGTGTTCCATAGCTCCGGAGTTCGTAGCTCCTCCTGAGGTGTCGGCGGTGTCATCCTCGTCGCTAAAGGTCGCGTGGAGGTCAGCGCGGGGTCAAGAGGCTAGAGGACAGGTCACTGAATACAGGGTGAACCTGGTCACAGAGCAGAGGTCCAACCCATACGCACCACCTGTTTTCACACAGGTAACATACTTACACATTACACAATAAATAGGTACACATGCTTCTCCCTCATTCCTAGATTTCCTGAACATGTCTTGGCCCTAAATCATCATAGATAGACATTCTAAACACCACTACTTCTGCATTCTCTTAGAAAAACACATACAATATTCATTGCACAGATAGGAGTGTTCTCATCGGCTCAAACATAGCTGTCCCTCCTCAGGTATAGCGACTCTAAAGTTTATGATGTCACACCACCTACACGGCTAAACCCATCATGCATTGCCCTATGTCAGCGTATCACCTCTGACTCCCTCCGGCTGGAGGTTTAACGAGCGTTGCTTTTCCTCAGCAGTAGTTTTATCTAGCTCTTCGTCAGGGTGATAGTAGTGTGTTGAGGTGCAGGGTCGTTTTCAGGAGGATTGGTATCACTGATATGGTGTTTTAATATAGATCTGTCTAGTCAGCTGTCCCCCTAGGTAGGACGATCCCTCTGCTTTCTCAATGTCCTCTCTTAACGGGACGCATAATGTCTGCTCGTAACATATAGCTCTGTTCTCGCAGTCTGTGTGTGTGGTGTGTGCTAGAAGATTGTGTTAGCCTGCGGATCTAAAGCCTAGGCATTAGCTAGGGGAGCGAACAAGTCTCAAGCAAGGTGACACATCTCATGTAAATGCCATTTAGCTGACAATTTTACCCAAAGTAACTTACAGTAGTGAATGCATACATTTCTGTATGTGTGGGCCCAGCAGGAATCAAACCCACAACCCTGGCGTTGCAAGCTCCATGCTCTACCAACTGAGCTACGTGCTCTACCAACTGAGCTCCATGCTCTACCAACTGAGCTCCATGCTCTACCAACTGAGCTCCATGCTCTACCACCTGAGCCCCATCCTCAACCACCTGAGCTTCATGCTCTACCACCTGAGCTCCATGCTCAACCAACTGAGCCCCATCCTCAACCAACTGAGCTCCATGCTCTACCAACTGAGCTCCATGCTCTACCAACTGAGCCCCATCCTCAACCAACTGAGCTCCATGCTCTACCAATTGAGCTCCATGCTCTACCAATTGAGCTCCATGCTCTACCAATTGAGCTCCATGCTCTACCAACTGAGCTCCATGCTCTACCAACTGAGCTCCATGCTCTACCAACTGAGCTCCATGCTCTACCAACT
Organism: Salvelinus namaycush; assembly: GCF_016432855.1. NCBI lineage: Eukaryota > Metazoa > Chordata > Actinopteri > Salmoniformes > Salmonidae > Salvelinus > Salvelinus namaycush. The sequence continues at coordinate 14,563,700 of NC_052321.1, read as the reverse complement.
GAGCTCCATGCTCTACCAACTGAGCTCCATGCTCTACAAACTGAGCTCCATGCTCTACCAACTGAGCTCCATGCTCTACCAACTGAGCTCCATGCTCTACCAACTGAGCTCCATGCTCTACCAACTGAGCTCCATGCTCTACCAACTGAGCTCCATGCTCTACCACCTGAGCTCCATGCTCTACCAACTGAGCCATACAGGACCACAAGTGTGTGTAGGGGGCCTAAACATCACTCTGATCCTCTGTGTGTGTGTCTTTTTTGTCGCAGGTGCTGTATGTAGCCAGTCCATCAGAGCGTGTGTATGTAGCAGAAGGACTAGAGGCCTACAGGAGATATGACTTCACTGTGACTCTGTGTACCTCACTGGGCTGTGTGACCAGCCTGCCTGCCTCCGGACGAACACTACCTACAGGTAACACACACACGCACGCACGCACGCACGCACGCGCACACACACACACACCACACACCACACACCACACACCACACACCACACACCACACACACACACACACACAAACACAAACAAACTGAACACTACCAACTGGTAACCCACTCATTATAGCACCAGAGATATACCACACTACTCAGACATACTCCAGTATACTCCAGCAGTACTGCTATACTCCCATACAGTGTCTCTATTTATGGTTGTTGCTGGTTAAACCTGACCACATGTATGTATTGTCCCAGTTATGGAGGTGTAGAATAGCAGGACAGTTACATATTAAGAGACTATAATGGAGTGTGTCTGTCAGGGAACTAACTACCTCTGGATGAGAGAGGGGGATGGAAAGACAACAAAGAAGGGAGAGAAAAAGGAAAAAGAGAAAGAAAGAAATAGGGAGAGAGTGAAGAAGCAAAGAAGAGAGTGAGGGAGAGGGAAGAGGGAGAGGGAAGACAGGGAGGGAGGGAGAGGGATGAGAGTGAGGGAGAGGGAAGAGAGTGAGGGAGAGGAAAGACAGGGAGGGAGAGGGAAGACAGGGTTCACACACACACATACACACACATACATACACACTCACACACACTCACTCACTCACACTCACACATACATGCACTCAATCACGCACGCACGCACACACTCACACAAACAGACTCACACAGACGTTCACATACATACATACACACACACACTCACATACACACACACATAGACTCACACACTCACACATACAGTACATGCACTCAATCACGCACTCACTCACACACTCACTCACATACACACACACACACACACACACACACACACACACACACACACACACACACACACACACACACACACACACACACTCACACTCACACTCACACTCACACTCACACGCACATACACACACACATACACTCACACACTCACACATACAGTACATGCACTCAATCACGCACTCACTCACACTCACACTCACACACACACATGCACTCACTAAATTCACTCACTCAGTATTTCAGTCGAGACACTGGTGTAACCAGGGGGGAAATTCATTGTACACGGCAGTAAAAACAATTTACTGTTAATTACAAGGAGAACAATGTGGCATAGCGCACACTCCCTATTGGCCATGAATCATACACACACGCACGCACGCACGCACACACACACACACACACACACACACACACACACACACACACACACACACACACACACACACACACACACACACACACACACACACATACACACACACACACACACACAGTCACACACACACTGTTACACACACACATTCTGTCACACACACATGTGTGCGGGCCACTGCCATAGATTTATAACCAATATGGAAGTAGGATGAATTAGCCTCCTTTAATAACTGAGACACAAATCACTGGGCCTGGGACAAGCTCTAATTGATCAGCTTTGTGTGATGGGCACACACACAGTGCCGCCGCACAGCTCTAACATATGGTCTGGGCTGACACACGACCCGCACACATATTCATCCATATGCTCACACATGTTCACCGTTTGGTCCGTTTCTGTTCCGTTTGTTACTTTGTTTGTGTGTTTTGTTTACGTCTCGAAGATGTGAGAATGTGTTTCTCTCAGGTGCAGGAATACAGCTTTAACATATTAATATATATCAAGTTGTTGCTTTCGACTTCATTTAAATGATTCCAAGGTTTTTAAATGTAGAAATCTAGATTATGTGGCATTTTTTGTGTTTTAAACTGTACAGTCACAACATCACCACATATTGTGTTTAGGAATTAACATGTTTATACCTGTTGTTCAACAGCCTTAACCTCCATTTCTCGATTGATACACTGGTGCGTCAATCTAAGTAACATAATGAAAAAATCCGTCCGCATCTGGGGTGAAAGGTGACAGAGATCGAGCGGTGTTTGTCAGACAATGAGACATCCCGATAATCGGTCTTCTCACAAAAACATCTGTAGCGTCCGAACGGTCTGGCCTACAAAACTAATATGACCCCTCTATGGAAAGATGAGACTCTCACTAACACGTGGTGTTCTGTTTTGCTCTACGACCCCCACAACTGTCATGGGACTTGTTTGAATGTCACCGGTACCGGTTAAAAAAACGAAATGAAAGTATGAAGGTAGTTGTGCCTACCCAAAAGAAGGTGTTAAATATGTGAAAAATGTATATGTACAGTACCAGTCAAAAGTTTGGACACGCTGTAACGATTCTCTAGCTCTTCCTCCTCCTCGGACGAGGAGAGGAGAGAGGGATCAGAAGACCAATGTGCAGCGAGGTATGATGACATATTATTTATTACAAGGAACAGACGAAGACGGAAAACTCTTGAACAACAATACAAAACAACAAAACGAAGTAGACAGACCTGGACTACGAACTTACACGTAACGAAGAACGAACGAACCAGTACTGACTACAAACAAAACGAACGAACGAACGATACAGTCCCGTATGGTGCAACAAACACTGACACAGGAAACAACCACCCACAACAAACAATGTGAAAACACCGACCTTAATATGGCTCTCAATCAGAGGAAATGAAAACCACCTGCCTCTAATTGAGAACCATATCAGGTCACCCTTTAACAAACATAGAAACACATAACATAGACTACCCACCCAAACTCACGCCCTGACCGTCAAACACATACAAAATAACAGAAAACCGGTCAGGAACGTGACACACGCCTACTCATTCCAGGGTTTTTCTTTATTTTTACTGTTTTCTACAATTATTTTTCCTACGGTTCTGACTTTGTGTGCAGGGAAAATATTGTAAGAGCAGCCCGTGTTCTGCATTCTGTCGCTGTACATTTCAAAAGTGCTGAACACGTACAGTTGAAGTCGGAGGTTTACATACACTTAGGTTGGAGTCATTAAAACTCGTTTTTCAACCACTTCACAAATTTCTTGTTAACAAACTATAGTTTTGGCAAGTCGGTTAGGACATCTACTTTGTGCATGTCACAACTAATTTTTCCAACAATTGTTTACAGACAATTGTACAGATTATTTCACTGTATCTGTAACGGCGTTCCTCCTCCTCTTCATCCGAAGAGGAGGAGCAGGGATTGAACCAAAATGCAGCGTCTTGATATGACATTATTTATTAAAGAAAACACGAAAACACGAACTTCACTTGAAACTAACAAAACAACAAACGGAGTAGACAGACCTGGACGACGAACTTACATGAAACACGAAGAACTCACGAACAGGAAAATGACTACACAAAATGACGAACGAACGAAACAGTCCCGTATGGTGCAACATAGACACAGACACAGGAGACAACCACCCACGACAAACAATGTGACAACACCTACCTTAATATGATTCTCAATCAGAGGAGATGAAAACCACCTGCCTCTAATTGAGAACCATATTAGGTACCCATTAACCAACATAGAAACAGAAAACATAGACTGCCCACCCAAACTCACGTCCTGACCAACTAACACATACAAAAACTAACACAAAACAGGTCAGGAACGTGACATAACCCCCCCCTTAAGGTGCGAACTCCGGGTGCACCAGCACAAAGTCTAGGGGAGGGTCAGGGTGGGCATCTGACCACGGTGGTGGCTCAGGCTCAGGGCGAGGTCCCCACCCCACCATAGTCAATCCCAGCTTACTTCTCCCCCTCAGAATGACCACCCTCTTATTCCACCCACCTAATATAAGAGGCAACACAAAAATAAGGGACAGCTCCGGGACAAGATAGCTCAGGACAGAGAGGTAGGTCAGGATAGAGAGGTAGCTCAAGATAGAGAGGTAGCTCAGGATAGAGGGGCAACTCCGGACTGAAGGGCAGCTCCGGACAGAGAGACAGCTCTGGACTGAGGGGCAGTTCTGGATACATGGCAGCTCTGGACGCTCAGGACTAGCTGACGGCTCTGGACGCTCATGGCTGGCTGACGGCTCTGGACGCTCATGGCTGGTTGACGGCTCTGGACGCTCATGGCTGGCTGACGGCTCTGGACGCTCATGGCTGGCTGACGGCTCTGGACGCTCATGGCTCGCTGACGGCTCTGGACGCTCATGGCTCGCTGACGGCTCTGGACGCTCATGGCTCTCTGACGGCTCTGGCTGCTCATGGCTGGCTGACGGCTCTAGACGCTCATGGCTGGCTGACGGCTCTGGACGCTCATGGCTCACTGGCGGCTCTAGCAGATCCTGTCTGGTTGGCGGCTCTGGCAGATCCTGTCTGGTTGGCGGCTCTGGCAGATCCTGTCTGGTTGGCGGCTCTGGCAGATCCTGTCTGACGAATGGCTCTAGCGGCTCCTGACTGACTATCGGCTCTGACGGCTCGGGACAGACGGATGGCTCAGACGGCACTGGGCAGACGGATGGCTCAGATGACGCTGGGGAGACGGATGGCTCAGATGGCGCTGGGGAGACGGATGGCTCAGATGGCGCTGGGGAGACGGATGGCTCAGATGGCGCTGGGGAGACGGATGGCTCTGGCCGGATAAGGCGCACTGTAGACCTGGTGCGTGGTGCCGGAACTGGAGGCACCGGGCTAAGGACACGCACCTTCATGCTAGTGCGGGGAGCAGGGACAGGGCACACTGGACTCTCAAAGCGTACTATTTGCCTGGTGCGTGGTACCGGCACTGGTGGCACCGGGCTGAGGGCACGCACATCAGGACGAGTACGGGGAGAAGGAACAGTGTGTACAGGGCTCTGGAGACGCACAGGTGGCTTAGTGCGTGGTGCCGGAACTGGAGGCACTGGGCTGGAGACACGCACCATAGGAAGAGTGCGTGGAGGAGGAACAGGGCTCTGAAAACGCACTGGAAGCCTGGTGCGTGGTGTAGGCACTGGTGGTACTGGGCTGGGGCGGGGAGGTAGCGCCCGGAAATACCGGACCGTGCAGGCGTACTGGCTCCCTTGAGCATTGAGCCTGCCCAACCTTACCTGGTTGAATGCTCCCCGTCGCCCGCCCAGTGCGGGGAGGTGGAATAACCCGCACCGGGCTATGTAGGCGAACCGGGGACACCATGCGTAAGGCTGGTGCCATGTAAGCCGGCCCAAGGAGACGCACTGGTGGCCAGATATGTAGAGCCGGCTTCATGGCACTTGGCTCAATGCTCAATCTAGCCCTACCAGTGCGGGGAGGTGGAATAACCCGCACCGGGCTATGCACACGTACAGGAGACACCGTGCGCTCTACTGCGTAACACGGTGTCTGCCCGTACTCCCGCTCTCCACGGTAAGCATGGGAAGTGGGGGCAGGTCTCCTACCTGCCCTTGGCCCACTACCTCTTAGCCCCCCCCCCCAAGAAATGTTTGGGGTTTCTTCTCGGGCTTCCTTGCTAGCCGCGTACCTTCATATCTGCGGTTCCTCTCTCCGGTTGCCTCTGTTCTCCACCGCTCTTGAGCTCGCGCTGCCTCCATCTCCTCACGAGCGCGGCGATATTCACCAATGTGAGCCCAGTGTCCTTTTCCCTCTAATACTTCCTCCCAAGTCCACGAGTCCTGATTACTTGTCCGCTGTTCAAACTCACGCTGCTTGGTTCTGGTATGGTGGGTGGTTCTGTAACGGCGTTCCTCCTCCTCTTCATCCGAAGAGGAGGAGCAGGGATTGAACCAAAATGCAGCGTCTTGATATGACATTATTTATTAAAGAAAACACGAAAACACGAACTTCACTTGAAACTAACAAAACAACAAATGGAGTAGACAGACCTGGACGACGAACTTACATGAAACACGAAGAACTCACGAACAGGAAAATGACTACACAAAATGACGAACGAACGAAACAGTCCCGTATGGTGCAACATAGACACAGACACAGGAGACAACCACCCACGACAAACAATGTGACAACACCTACCTTAATATGATTCTCAATCAGAGGAGATGAAAACCACCTGCCTCTAATTGAGAACCATATTAGGTACCCATTAACCAACATAGAAACAGAAAACATAGACTGCCCACCCAAACTCACGTCCTGACCAACTAACACATACAAAAACTAACAGAAAACAGGTCAGGAACGTGACAGTATCACAATTCCAGTGGGTCAGAAGTTTACATACACTAAGTTGACTGTGCCTTTAAACAGCTTGGAAAATTCTAGAAAATTATGTCATGTTAGAAGCTTCTGATAGGCTAATTGACATAATTTGAGTCAATTGGAGGTGTACCTGTGGATGTATTTCAAGGCCTACCTTGCTTGACATCATGGGAAAATCAAAAGAAATCAGCCAAGACCTCAGAAAAAAAATTGTAGACCTCCACAAGTCTGGTTCATCCTTGGGAGCAATTTCCAAACACCTGAAGGTACCACGTTCATCTGTACAAACAATAGTATGCAAGTATAAACACCATGGGACCACACAGCCGTCATACCGCTCGGGAAGGAGATGCGTTCTGTCTGCTAGAGATGAACGTACTTTGGTGCGAAAAGTGCTAATCAATCCCAGAACAACAGCAAAGGACCATGTGAAGATGCTGGAGGAAACAGGTACAAAAGTATCTATATCCTCAGTAAAACGAGTCCTATATCGACATAACCTGAAAGGCCGCTCAGCAAGGTTGAAGCCACTGCTCCAAAACCGCAATAAAAAAGCCAGACTATGGTTTGCAACTGCACATGGTGACAAAGATCGTACTTTTTGGAGAAATGTCCTCTGGTCTGATGAAACAAAAATAGAACTGTTTGGTCATAATGACCATCGTTATGTTTAGAGGAAAAGGGGGAGGCTTGCAAGCCGAAGAACACCATCCAAACCGTGAAGCACGGGGGTGGCAGCATCATGTTGTGGGGGTGCTTTGCTGCAGGAGGGACTGGTGCACTTCACAAAATAGATTGCATCATGAGGAGGAAAATGATGTGGATATATTTAAGCAACATCTCAAGACATCAGTCAGGAAGTTAAAGCTTGGTCGCAAATGGGTCTTCCAAATGGGCAATGACCTCAAGCATACTTCCACAGTTGTGGCAAAATGGCTTATGTACAACAACGTCAAGGTATTGGAGTGGCCATCACAAAGCCCTGACCTCAATCCTATACAATATTTGTGGGCAGAACTGAAAAGGCATGTGCGAGCAAGGAGGACTACAAACCTGACTCAGTTACACCGGCTCTGTCAGGAGAAATGGGCCAAAATTCACCCAACTTATTGTGGGAAGCTTGTGGAAGGCTACCCGAAACGTTTGACCCAAGTTAAACAATTTAAAGGCAATGCTACCAAATACTAATTGAGTGTATGTAAACTTCTGACCCACTGGGAATGTGTTGAAAGAAATAAAAGCTGAAGTAAATCATTCTCTCTACTATTATTCTGACATTTCACATTTTTAAAATAAAGTGGTGATCCTAACTAACCTGAGACAGGGAATTTTTACTCCGATTTAATGTCAGGAATTGTGAAAAACTGAGTTTAAATGTATTTGGCTAAGGTGTATGTAAACTTCTGACTTCAACTGTAGTTACATTGACTACGTCCGTCGTCGCTCGCTCATTAATGTCTTAATCAAAATTACGGATGGCCTCTTATCCGCTTATGCCGTAGTTTGTACATCTCAGATGTCAGTAGAAACCACATTTGTTTAAGCAGGTCAGCCATATCAGCTATGTTTTTTAAAAGGCAGTAAATGATGCTGAATAAACTGTTTCGCTGCCAGACAAGGCTCCGCTGATAGCCAGGTGTAGCAGTGGTAAGGATTCACTCCATGGTGCTGAAAAGAAAGCTCTGCTGTTGGGACAACTTTATGTAGGCCCTAACAGTTTGTAGCCACTATTTGCCACCGTTATAGTGCAATTCATGTATTGTTTAATGTTGTGTTGTGTAGTGGCTTTGCTGGCATGCATAAACATTTTTGGGGGAGTTTGGCCCACCAAGATGAACATGCTAAAATCACCACAGAGTACGACCCCCCCCCCCCCCCCCCCCCCCCCTAACGGCTTAGACTCTGAAGAATGAATTGTAGTTAGACGATTCTGCACTAATTGTCTGATCAAAACCTCCCGTTCACACAAACTAACACACACAGACAAACGAATACACACACACACACACAGACAAACAAACGAACTCAACCTGTTGGTTTGGAGCATCCAAGACTGTCTGTGCCATTATCCATGTTGTGATTGTCTTGTGCCAGACCTTAATGTTGATGATAGCCATTTATCCATCCTTTACCCAGGTTTTTGTACGACTGTTTAGACACACAATCCACATCACTATTACCCAGACACACCATTACACAGAATAACCTTCTGTCCAGACGGAGGAGACGGCATCTGCTTAGATGCTTTTATCTCACTCAAATTCTATTTGATTCAGTCAACACACATCCACCCACAGTAAATGAACCTAGTTGGTCTTAGAGAGGAGTGAGTTGTGGTGTGTAAACAGTAAGTAGGGGCCTTAATGGTTACGGCGTAGAACATTATTTTGGCATCTCCCAAAGCACTCTGGGATAAGAAGGCAGACAGAGGAGAAGAAAGAGCATTGCTCACCCCCCCCCTCTCTCTCTCCCTCTTTCTCTCTCTCCCTCTCTCTCTCTCTATCTCTCTCTCGCCCTCTCTCTTTCTCTCGCTTCATCTCTTCTTTACTCCCTCCAACTTTCAGTGGAAACTTGTCATGTCTCCCTTATATAAAGTGTGTTTTGCACATAATTAAGAATTTCTTATACATATTTAAAGGAATTTCACCAGATTACATTTCCTTATGTAACTCTAAATCTAAAAATTATTTAAATTAAGAGGAAGAAAGATGTAAGGCTGTCTGCATGCACGTGTGTGAGTCTGTGTGTAAAGCCCACAGCACTCCACCAGAACAGACTCTCACCACCAGAGTAGACTCTCACCACCAGAGCAGACTCTCACCACCAGAACAGACTCTCACCTCCAGAGCAGACTCTCACCACCAGAACAGACTCTCACCACCAGAACAGACTCTCACCACCAGAACACACTCTCACCACCAGAGCAGACTCTCACCACCAGAACAGACTCTCACCTCCAGAGCAGACTCTCACCACCAGAGCAGACTCTCACCACCAGAGCACACTCTCACCACCAGAACACACTCTCACCACCAGAACACACTCTCACCACCAGAACAGACTCTCACCACCAGAGTAGACTCTCACCACCAGAGCAGACTCTCACCACCAGAGCAGACTCTCACCACCAGAGCAGACTCTCACCTCCAGAGCAGACTCTCACCACCAGAGCAGACTCTCACCACCAGAGCAGACTCTATCCACCAGAGCAGACTCTCACCACCAGAACAGACTCTCACCTCCAGAACAGACTCTCACCACCAGAGCAGACTCTCACCACCAGAACAGACTCTCACCACCAGAACAGACTCTCACCTACAGAACAGACTCTCACTACCAGAGCAGACCCTCACCACCAGAGCAGACTCTCACCTGAAGAACAGACTCTCACCACCAGAACAGACTCTCACCTGCAGAACAGACTCTCACCTGCAGAACAGACTCTCACCTCCAGAGCAGACTCTCACCTGAAGAACAGACTCTCACCACCAGAGCAGACTCTCACCACCAGAACAGACTCTCACCTGCAGAACAGACTCTCACCACCAGAGCAGACTCTCACCACCAGAGCAGACTCTCACCTGAAGAACAGACTCTCACCTGCAGAACAGACTCTCACCTGCAGAACAGACTCTCACCTGCAGAACAGACTCTCACCTGCAGAACACTCTCACCTCCAGAACAGACTCTCACCTCCAGAACAGACTCTCACCTCCAGAGCAGACTCTCACCACCAGAACAGACTCTCACCTGCAGAACAGACTCTCACCTGCAGAATAGACTCTCACCACCAGAGCAGACTCTCACCTGCAGAACAGACTCTCACCTCCAGAGCAGACTCTCACCACCAGAACAGACTCTCACCACATGGTATTGATCAGGTTGGATTGTGAATCAGTTGCTGACGGTAATGTTTCATGTATCCTACATCCATAAAGACTTGCTCTACAAGCCTAGCCAACCCCTATCACACACACACACACACACACACACACACACACACACACACACACACACACACACACACACACACACACACACACACGGCACATTGACGTAAACCCTGCTATGCATATTTCTCTCCTCAGGAAGCCTGGGCATTAATCAATAGGTGTGCTGCTCCAGAGATATATCTCAGCGGTATTACTGAGCCTTTAGACCAGGGATGATCCGAACGCTCATAAAGGATGTCAGCTGGTGTAAAAACACAAAACACTCCTCCGGGCCTGATAATTGTTCCCCAGAAGCGTGTGTGTGTGTGTCTGCCCTGGGAGTGGTGGTGATTTAGCTGCTTCATTAACATGTTGAAGGCAATATTAACCTTAGTGTTGGACTGTTAACCTTGTTGTCGGAGCGTCATCGAGTGGAGAGGGGGCAGAGAGGATGACAGGAGGAGAGACCAAGTGGCTTTTATCAAACCTTATGTGGCTGCCTCGTGGTAAATACATGGCAGCATATTAGCATCGCACAGTAGTCACTCACATATACACACACACACACACAAAAAAAACACACGCAAACAAACATACGCACAGGCATACAAACACACACACACACACACACACACACACACACACACACACACACACACACACACACACACACACACACACACACACAATACATACATACATACACATAAACACACACATGCACACACAAACACACACACAGGCACGCACACAAAGCACATTATTCTTTAAGAAATTATTCAAGCTCTGTAGGGCTGACCCCATTTAGTTGACTAGTTGATTGTTTGGTCGATAGGCTGTTGGTTGACCGAGATTTCTTTAGTGGAGCAGTTGCAAAAACATTTATTTTCATGGTGCTCAAGACACATGTCTGATTCAGGCCTGTCTCGGTGGACTAATCCATTGCGGAGGCCACGGGGATGGCACAGTCCATCACAAGACATGTGATACTGAAATTGTATATGGTTATATTATGTAAAAACAAATGGTGCAGCACTAATAAATCTAATATTATTTTATAAGAAATGCGCTTTCTCCCTCGTTGGATACGGTCGCTGTCCGCGGTTCTGAAACACAATCTTCAGTACACCGTAGAATTGCTGCCTTTCCCCATGTTGCTTTGTTCATAATAGCAAAGTGAACCAGTATATTGGGATTGAGAACAATGCGGCGGAGGCAGCAGGAACGAGGAAACAAGCCTTGCCTAATTGTCTAAGAAAATTTAGGAGACAGGAAACCCCAATTTAATTAGGTCTATAATCAATATCCTAACTGTTAAATGTACCTGGCTTTATAAATCATCCATATACGTATATCTACAGAAATAAGACAGATCTTTCTTACAATTGGCCCAGCGTCTTCCGGGTTAGGGAGGGTTTGGCCGGTAGGGATATCCTTGTCTCATCGCGCTCCAGCGACTCCTGTGGCGGGCCGTGGCGCAGTGCGCGCTAACCAAGGTTGCCAGGTGCACGGTGTTTCCTCCGACACATTGGTGCGGCTGGCTTCTGGGTTGGAGGCGCGCTGTGTTAAGAAGCAGTGCGGCTTGGTTGGGTTGTGTTTCGGAGGACGCATGGCTTTCGACCTTCGTCTCTCCCGAGCCCGTACGGGAGTCGTAGCGATGAGACAAGATAGTAATTACTAACAATTGGATACCATGAAAAAGGGGGTAAAATTTAAAAAAATATATATGTATATATATATTGTAATCTAACAACACCAGTTTGTCACTCATAATATTCACGGAGCTCTCGCTCTTATAGCATCCCTTTTCTTGATCTCCTTCTTACTGTTGCTGTTATGATCATCATCATTATAATAGTAAGTCATGTTGTTATCATTGTGTCTTTGCATTCTTGTATAACCATCGAGCTGGAGGCCTAGAAGTGACTCTTCTTTAGTCTTAATACCGTAACTTACTTAGGCCTATATTTCAATATATAGGCTACTGTATCAATCAATCATTCGTTCATGCCATCACACAGCCTACAAGACATGCATGCTTTGAAATGCTCAAGCATTTTTGTTTTTTAATTAAATAACAAAAGGAAGCTTTGAATAATTAGTCTAAACAATAAATAAATGCATGCAACTGTTTTTAGTCTGGTGTAATAAAGGCTTCGTTTTTTTGTATCTCGTTAGAACAGACTCTCAGGTACACTTATTCATTAAGTGTGTTTTACACTGTCTGTCTACTGTATAGAGTGGGGAGAACAAGTATTTGATACACTGCCAATTTTGCAGGTTTTCCTACTTACAAAGCATGTAGAGGTCTGTCATTTTTATCATAGGTACACTTCAACTGTGAGAGATGGAATCTAAAACAAAAATCAAGAAAATCACATTGTATGATTTTTAAGTAATTCATTTGCATTTTATTGCATGACATAAGTATTTGAAAACCTACCAACCAGTAAGAATTCCGGCTCTCACAGACCTGTTAGTTTTTCTTTAAGTAGCCCTCCTGTTCTCCACTCATTACCTGTATTAACTGCACCTGTTTGAACTCGTTACCTGTATAAAAGACACCTGTCCACACACTCAATCAAACAGACTCCAACCTCTCCACAATGGCCAAGACCAGAGAGCTGTGTAAGGATAATAAGTTACAACACCAATCGATTGGTCGAAAGAACAGCATGACTTGTTTTAGTCGGGGACAGCCCTAAAGCTCTGAAGCCCTAAAGCTCTGAAGCCCTAAAGGTTTGAAGCCCTAAAGGTTTTGAGGATCTTGGCTAGACAGCAATTTTCAAGTCTTGACATAGATTTTCACGCAGATTTAAGTTTAAACTTTAACTTGGCCGCTCGGAAACATTCACTGTCTTCTTGGTAAGCAACTCAAGTGTAGATTTGGCTTTGTGTTGTAGGTTATTGTCCTGCTGAAAGTTGATTTTGTCTCCCAGTGTCTGGTGTAAAGCAGACTGAAGCAGGTTTTTCTCTAGGATAATGCCTGTGCTTGGCTCCATCCCGTTTCTTTTTATCCTAAAAAGGCCATGACCTTTAAACCCTGCTATGCATATTTCTCTCCTCAGGAAGCTGGGCATTAATCAATAGGTGTGCTGCTCCAGAGATATATCTCAGCGGTATTACTGAGCCTTTAGACCAGGGATGATCCAACGCTCATAAAGGATGTCAGCTGTGTAAAAACACAAAACACTCCTCCGGGCCTGATAATTGTTCCCCAGAAGCGTGTGTGTGTGTGTCTGCCCTGGGAGTGGTGGTGATTTAGCTGCTTCATTAACATGTTGAAGGCAATATTAACCTTAGTGTGGACTGTTAACCTTGTTGTCGGAGGTCATCGAGTGGAGAGGGGGCAGAGAGGATGACAGGAGGAGAGACAAGTGGCTTTTATCAAACCTTATGTGGCTGCCTCGTGGTAAATACATGGCAGCATAACACACACAAACACACACATACACATACACAGACACACACACATACACACACACATGCACACAGACATATACACAAACACAGTAATTGGACAACTTAAATTGCCTGCTTATGCATTAAGTGTTACATATTCGTAGGTGCATCCAATCACTGCTACCACTCCTACTCTCCCTCCCTCCATCTCTCCCTCCTTCTCTACATCCATCCCTCTATCCCCCTATCTCTATGGGCCTAACCAGGACTCTGGGGTGGCATATGAATGAGAAAATATAATCTCTCTCTCTCCATATAGAGGAGAGGGGAGGAGAGGGGAGGGGATGAGAGAGGTAGTTCCCGGCTTGTTTAGTCAGTGGGTGGGTGGGTGGGTGCGTGCGTGCGTGCGTGCGTGCGTGCGTGCGTGCGTGCGTGCGTGCGTGCGTGCGTGCGTGCGTGCGTGCGTGTGTGTGTGTGTGTGTGGCATTAGGAGGGGAAGTGTGCTACGGCTCCCATAAAGGGATTCTGGGCAGCGGTTGGAATGGGGTAGATATGGGGGAGGGGCTTCGAATCAGATGGAGCAGGAAATAGAGGATCAGAGGAGGCAACGAGAAGAAGAGTGAGGCAGAAAGAAGGATGGAAAGAGGAGTAGTTGGTGAGAGAGAAGATGTGTTGCAGGTAGAGAGAAAGAGATGAAAGGAAAGAGAGATAGAAGCGGAGAAAGAGAAAAAGAGAGATGGAATGAGAAGGTGAAGGAAGATGGTACCTTCTCCTTCCTTGCCTCCTCCCTCTCAGATCGTGATAAGATGAGGATGCTGATAGCCCTTCTGTGTGTTTTGGTGTGTGTGTCCGTGGGAAACCATACCTGTGTGTGTGCATTGGGGAAGGTGTATGGGTTGGGGGCAAAGGCTATCCTGTCTGATTTGGCTTATCCTGTCATATTTCCCCCTTGAGGTGTGAGCTGCTGGACCTCCACAAATAATCCCCATGACCCCCTTCATCTCTCCCTCCCCCCATCCCTACCTTTCCTCCCAGCAGCAGGAGTGATGGCAACGTGAGTTAGCTGTGACGCTAACAGAACTAGCCAGGCACAATGAATGTCCTCAGACGTCACTACCAGGGCCAGGCTGGGATTCTAACCCCATTCAGGGGCTACCTTCTAATATTATCCAGTAGACACACACAGGGAATGCTAAGCTAAAGTTGTATTGTAAACACAAAGGCAATGCTAAGCTAAAGACATATTGTATATTCAAGGGGAAAGCTAAGCTAAATTTATATTGTATGGGTGGTACCGTAAATGTGAAAGCCAAAGTATGCTAATAAATGAAGTGTAAATGGTAAAGTTGTTTCATACCTGGGGAAAAGTAAAGTAGAGGGGCAACTAGATGTGGAGTGTGTGTTTGTACAAACCACATATTTTTATTGTTGTCCCACCCCTCCCCCCAAAGGAGACATGAGGGAAATTGAGATAATATGTGAATACAAATTACCCTCATTCATATGTAGAGCAGGACCCATGTATTGAATTCAAGCCCTTTACAAAAAATGGTGGTGCCATGGTCTGCCACAGTGATGTATGTGTGTAGGGGAGGCCACAGTGATGTATGTGTGTAGGGGAGGACACAGTGATGTATGTGTGTAGGGGAGGATACAGTGATGTATGTGTGTAGGGGAGGACACAGTGATGTATGTGTGTAGGGGAGGACACAGTGATGTATGTGTGTAGGGGAGGCCACAGTGATGTATGTGTGTAGGGGAGGCCACAGTGATGTATGTGTGCAGGGGAGGACACAGTGATGTATGTGTGTAGGGGAGGACACAGTGATGTATGTGTGTAGGGGAGGACACAGTGATGTATGTGTGTAGGGGAGGATACAGTGATGTATGTGTGTAGGGGAGGACACAGTGATGTATGTGTGTAGGGGAGGATACAGGGATGTATGTGTGTAGGGGAGGACACAGTGATGTATGTGTGTAGGGGAGGATACAGTGATGTATGTGTGTAGGGGAGGCCACAGTGATGTATGTGTGTAGGGGAGGATACAGTGATGTATGTGTGTAGGGGAGGACACAGTGATGTATGTGTGTAGGGGAGGACACAGTGATGTATGTGTGTAGGGGAGGACACAGTGATGTATG
This sequence comes from Salvelinus namaycush, assembly GCF_016432855.1. Classification (NCBI taxonomy): domain Eukaryota; kingdom Metazoa; phylum Chordata; class Actinopteri; order Salmoniformes; family Salmonidae; genus Salvelinus; species Salvelinus namaycush. Next base: position 14,547,746 of record NC_052321.1, on the reverse strand, counting down.
TGTGTAGGGGAGGATACAGGGATGTATGTGTGTAGGGGAGGACACAGTGATGTATGTGTGTAGGGGAGGACACAGTGATGTATGTGTGTAGGGGAGGACACAGTGATGTATGTGTGTAGGGGAGGATACAGTGATGTATGTGTGTAGGGGAGGCCACAGTGATGTATGTGTGTAGGGGAGGATACAGTGATGTATGTGTGTAGGGGAGGACACAGTGATGTATGTGTGTAGGGGAGGATACAGTGATGTATGTGTGTAGGGGAGGACATAGTGATGTATGTGTGTAGGGGAGGACACAGTGATGTATGTGTGTAGGGGCGGCCACAGTGATGTATGTGTGTAGGGGAGGCCACAGTGATGTATGTGTGCAGGGGAGGACACAGTGATGTATGTGTGTAGGGGAGGACACAGTGATGTATGTGTGTAGGGGAGGACACAGTGATGTATGTGTGTAGGGGAGGATACAGTGATGTATGTGTGTAGGGGAGGACACAGTGATGTATGTGTGTAGGGGAGGATACAGGGATGTATGTGTGTAGGGGAGGACACAGTGATGTATGTGTGTAGGGGAGGATACAGTGATGTATGTGTGTAGGGGAGGACACAGTGATGTATGTGTGTAGGGGAGGACACAGTGATGTATGTGTGTAGGGGAGGACACAGTGATGTATGTGTGTAGGGGAGGATACAGGGATGTATGTGTGTAGGGGAGGACACAGTGATGTATGTGTGTAGGGGAGGACACAGTGATGTATGTGTGTAGGGGAGGACACAGTGATGTATGTGTGTAGGGGAGGATACAGTGATGTATGTGTGTAGGGGAGGCCACAGTGATGTATGTGTGTAGGGGAGGATACAGTGATGTATGTGTGTAGGGGAGGACACAGTGATGTATGTGTGTAGGGGAGGATACAGTGATGTATGTGTGTAGGGGAGGACATAGTGATGTATGTGTGTAGGGGAGGACATAGTGATGTATGTGTATAGGGGAGGCCACAGTGATGTTTGTGTGTAGGGGAGGACACAGTGATGTTTGTGTGTAGGGGAGGACACAGTGATGTATGTGTGTAGGGGAGGATACAGTGATGTATGTGTGTAGGGGAGGACATAGTGATGTATGTGTATAGGGGAGGCCACAGTGATGTTTGTGTGTAGGGGAGGACACAGTGATGTATGTGTGTAGGGGAGGACACAGTGATGTATGGGTGTAGGGGAGGATACAGTGATGTATGTGTGTAGGGGAGGACATAGTGATGTATGTGTGTAGGGGAGGACACAGTGATGTATGTGTGTAGGGGAGGATACAGTGATGTATGTGTGTAGGGGAGGATACAGTGATGTATGTGTGTAGGGGAGGCCACAGTGATGTATGTGTGTAGGGGAGGCCACAGTGATGTATGTGTGTAGGGGAGGCCACAGGAACACATAAAATACTACTATTTGTCTGGCTGCTTAGGGGACGACGTGCCAAATCAAGCAACCGATGTACACAACCCCCCCCCCCCCCCCCCACACACACACACGGTATGACCAATGCCAGCTGTTTGTGTCCATCTGTGTTCTTTACATACAATGTGACCTGAGGTTTGGATCCAGCTGGTAAACTAGGGGGAGTGTGTGTGTGTTCAACATACTGTGTCTACCTGATTGGGACTTACAGCAGGGAAAACAGCCTGCAGTATGTGCAGTGTGAGACAATGAGAGCTGGCACTGTGCGGCACACACACACACACACACACACACACACACACACACACACACACACACACACACACACACACACACACACACACACACACATACACACACACACACACACACACACACACACACACACATGCCCGGGCTTGACCGGATAAGAGAGGAGATGAGATGTAAGTTCTGCTTATAACAAACTGACTGTGGGGAGATGCACGCCAAGGCAGAAATGCACTGGGAGAGTATGTGTGTCTGTGAGTGTCTGTTTATTTGTGTGTGTGTGTGTGTGTGTGTGTCTTTTAGTGTGTGTGTGTGTGTGTGTGTGTGTGTGTGTGTGTGTGTGTGTGTGTGTGTGTGTGTCTGTGTCTTTGAGTGTGTGTGTGTGTCTGTGAGTGTGTGTCTTTGAGTGTGTGTGTGTGTGTGTGTGTGTGTGTGTGTGTGTGTGTGTGTGTGTGTGTGTGTGTGTGTGTGTGTGTGTGTGTGAGTGTGTGTGTGTGTGTCTTTGAGTGTGTGTGTCTGTGAGTGTGTGTGTGCGTGTCTTTGAGTGTGTGTGTGTGTGTATGTGTGTGTGTGTGTGTGTCTTTGAGTGTGTGAGTTTCTTTGAGTATGTGTGTGTGTGTGTGTGTGTGTGTGTGTGTGTGTGTGTGTGTGTGTGTGTGTGTGTGTCTGTGAGTGTGTGTGTGTGTCTTTGAGTGTGTGGTATGTGTCTTTG
>NC_052321.1:14455336-14540336 GCF_016432855.1 Salvelinus namaycush | reverse complement strand
CCTACAAACTCCCCCTTTCATTTGTTACCCACCGCCCTTCAACCTTCCCTCTCCTTTCTTGTCATCCCCCATCCCCCATCCACACATTTTCCTTATCTTTTCTTTCTCATCCCCTTTACTAGCCCTCCCTTGTGTTACTCTTCTCCACCCTTCTACACTCAGTGTCCAGTTTATTAGGAACACTTTGCCTTTCTCGTCTCCACCCTTCTACACTCAGTGTCCAGTTTATTAGGAACACCTTGCCTTTCTCGTCTCCACCCTTCTACACTCAGTGTCCAGTTTATTAGGAACACCTTGTCCTACTCTTCTACACTCAGTTGCCAGTTTATTAGGAACACCTTGTCCTACTCTTCTACACTCAGTGTCCAGTTTATTAGGAACACCTTGTCTTACTCTTCTCTACCCCCCCTACACTCAGTTGCCAGTTTATTAGGAACACCTTGTCTTACTCTTCTCTATCCTCCTACACTCAGTTGCTGGTTTATTAGGAACACCTTGTCTTACTCTTCTCTACCGTCCTACACTCAGTTGCCAGTTTATTAGGAACACCTTGTCCTACTCTTCTACACTCAGTTGCCAGTTTATTAGGAACACCTTGTCTTACTCTTCTCTATCCTCCTACACTCAGTTGCCAGTTTATTAGGAACACCTTGTCTTACTCTTCTCTACCCTCCTACACTCAGTTGCCAGTTTATTAGGAACACCTTGCCTTTCTCTTCTCTACCCTCCTACACTCAGTTGCCAGTTTATTAGGAACACCTTGCCTTTCTCTTCTCTACCCTTCTACACTCAGTTGCCAGTTTATTAGGAACACCTTGCCTTTCTCTTCTCTACCCTTCTACACTCAGTTGCCAGTTTATTAGGAACACCTTGCCTTTCTCTTCTCTACCCTTCTACACTCAGTTGCCAGTTCATTAGGAACACCTTGCCTTTCTCTTCTCTACCCTTCTACACTCGGTTGCCAGTTTATTAGGAACACCTTGTCTTACTCTTCTCTATCCTTCTACACTCAGTGGCCAGTTTATTAGGAACCCCCTGTACTGGGTCGGACCCCCCCCCCCCCCTTTTGCCTTCACAGAGGTGTTGGTCAATGCGATTGCATGACGCAGGTGCTGCAGATTGGACAGCGGTACACCACTGCCACCAGCCTGTACTGTTGACACCAGGCAGGATGGGTACATGGACTCATGCTGCTTACGCCAAATCCTGACTCTGGCATCATTATGACTCAACAGGAACCGGGGTTCGTTGGACCAGGAAATGTTTTTCCACTCCTCTATTGTCCAGTGTTGGTGATCACGTGCCCACTGGAGCCGCTTCTTCTTGTTTTTAGCCAATAGGAGTGGAACTCGGTGTGTACGTCTGATGCAATAGCCCATCTGTGACAAGGACAGACGAGTTGTGCGTTCTGAGATGCCGTTCACATTCGACCTCTCTGTTTTCTCCCACAGGACAGCCGCTGAATGGATGTTTTTTGTTTGTCGCATCATTCTCTGTAAACCCTAGACACTGTCGTGTATGAAAAGCCCAGGAGGCTGTTTCTGAGATACTGGATCCGGAGTGCCTAGCATCAATGATCATACCTCGCTCAGATGAATGCATCGATGTCTGTCTGCTTTATATAACAAGCCACGGCCACTTGACTATAGGAGCGATCCATTTGGGATGGGATGATGTACCTAATAAACTGTCCGGTGATTGTATATTGCTCCTCCATTTCATAATTTCCCATTTCCCTTTCTCTCTCTCTCTCTCTCTCTTTCTCTCTCTCCCTCTGCTACCCTTTCTCTCTCTCTTTCTCTCCCCCTCTCTCGCACCCCTTCCTCTCTCTTTCTCTCTCTCCCTCCCTCCCTCTCTCCAATAAGGGAGTGAAAGATGCAGGATGTCAGGTGGCACTGGACAGGTGCCACGACAACACCAGCTGCCAGAGCCTCCGAGTGTCGCTTCCTACACGCTACAACAAAACACACACACACACGCTAAAATTCGCACCTTCCCAACACAGCAGGTTGGGGGAGTATAGTTCCATCCCTACCTACCCTGCCCTCTCTATGCCTGTCCCCTCTGACAGACCAGACACGTCCCTCCCCTGCCCTCTTTCTCCTGTCCCCTGTGGCAGACCAGACAGATCCCTCCTCCTGTCCTCCCCCCTCTCTATGCCTGCCTCCATCTCTTTCCCTCCCCCTTTCGTATCTCTCTCTCTCCTTCCCTCCTTCCACCCAGGTTGCTATAGTGGTGTCCAGCTGGAGAGGCTGTGGTGATTACCTGCAGTTTTATTGGCTAATGGCTTGAAACATACCAATATGTCTACCACTGCCCAGAGGAGGCCGGACCCATGCTAGGGCCAACACACCCACACACACGCACACACACGCACACACATCTGTCCATTGGAGGATTGGCTTGTGTCAGGGCCAAGCACAATATTACATTCAGTGAAATGCTCTATGATGATTCACTTCCACGTCTGTCAGCCTGTTTCAATATAAACACACATATCTATACTGCTTCATCCTCTATCTAAGATATTTATCCAATAGAAAAATGATGCTGCACAAAATAAATAAAATGAGTAGAATACACTCCCTCATAAATACCGATGCAGTGTCACTGTCACTCAGATTCACACACTTCATTCAGAAATCATGTTTACTGATACCATCAGTCCCATTGATCTATAACCTTATCTTAGTAAATACCATAATCTAAGCATCTCATCAGAAGTGATTCAGTAAGGATGAGTGTAGGTATACATCCATCCATTCATCTCCTATCTTTATTAAAGCCACTGAAAGCTGTTTAACGACTGATCCATGACCCTAACATCTAACCTCTAATCATCATCTCTGGCCTGTGTCTGACCATTGATTCCTCTTGGAACCCAAACAATCAGATCAGAAAAACGTATAGCACATTGTTTAATCGCTCCGTGCATGTTATAAACACTGGAAATATCCTATTGAAACTGGTTTACTAGCTATAAGTGGCAGGTAGCCTAGTTCTTAGAGCTTTGGGCCGGTAACAAAAGGTTGTTGGATAGAATCCCCGAGCTGACAAGGTCAAAAACTACCATTCTGCCCCCAAACAAGACAGTTAACCCACTGTTCCCTGGTAGGCTGCCATTCTAAATAAGAATTTGCCTAGTTAAATAAAACATAAGCAGGGGATATGTGTGTTGCAGTATGGGGCTAGGGGCGCCTAAAATAACAAAAAACACAGGTCTGATCGCTAACCCCTAACCTCTGACCCTTAACCCTAAGCAGAGGGAACGTGAAAGCCAACCTTGGATGGTCCTCTTGAAGAAGGCCTTGCAGGCCTCGCAGGAGGCCACGCCGTAGTGGTAGCCCGAGGCGACGTCGCCACACACCAGGCACAGCCGCTTGGGCATGGAGTTCAACATGTACTCGCACTTGATCTGCGAGTCCTCCCCGATGGTGCTGGAGCAGTCTTCGTAGCGCTTGGAGGCCCCAGCAGGGCCCAGGGGGCCGGCCCCAGGCCCGTACAGGGTGGGGGAGTCCAGGCCGTTCTGGTGGCCGTTCATGGTAGAGCTGTAGGAGCCACTGGCGTCGCTGGAGCCCCCGGGGCTGTGGTGGTTAATGCTGTCTGCCAGGGAGGCGGGGCTGGAGGGCTCTGTCTTAATGTAGGACGGGCAGCTGGACTCTAGGTGGCGCTCTTTGCTGGACATTCTGCACAGGTGCCTGGATGGAGGGAGGTAGAGGGGGAGGGAGGTAGAGGGGAGGGAGGTAGAGATGGAGGGAGGTAGAAGAGAGAGAGAGGGAGGAGGGAGGGAGTTAGAGGAGAAAGGAGGGAGGGAGAGATGGAGGGTGGGTGGAAGGAATTGAGGTAGGGAGGTTGGGAGGGAGGAGAGAGTGGAGAACATGTTGTCATAGGTGAGTTAATCGTAATAGAAAGCTTGACAACATGTTAACATCTTACCAAATACTTTGCAAAATAGTTGTCTTTTTATAGTGACATCATACTAAATCTAACTACTGGATTATTCTCAGAAAATAGTCAAAATAAAACACCTAGAATGTGTATGAGAAAGACAGAGAGTGTGTGTGTGTATGTGTGTGTGTGTTGAGGGAGGCCTGTAGAAGCGTCTCTAGCCTACAGCCATCAGTCACTCTCTAGTCAATAGCAACTTGTTCTACATGAGAGTAATCAGGAAGGAGGCACAGCGCTGCTCAATCATGCCTGAGACAGCCACTCACAGCAAACAGCAAACAACACACACACGCGCGTGCGCACACACGCACGCACGCACGCACGCACGCACGCACGCACGCACGCACGCACGCACGCACGCACGCACACACACACACACACACACACACACACACACACACACACACACACACACACACACACACACACACACACACACACAGAAAAACAGACATATGCGCACAAGAAAGGCCATGCACAGATATACTAAACACACACAAAACACATATCAGAGACAACACACACACTAAGAGATGAGGAATCTGAAGGAAAGTACTTTACTTCCACCCCTTCCAATCCCCTGTTCAATAGCATCAACCTATTTAGTGGCACAGTGTTCACAGTGTTGTACATTAAGAGATACCCTTCTGCACACCACTGTTTTAAACGGCTGTTATTTGAGCATTTGTGGCCTTTCTGTTAGCTTGAATGAGTCTGGACATTCTCCTCTGACCTCGTTCATTAGCAAGGTGTTTTGGCCCACAGAAATGCCGCTCACTGAATGTGTTTTGTTTATCGCACCATTCTCTGTAAACTCGAGAGACTGTAGTGCGTAAAAATCCCAGGAAGGCAGCTGTTTCTGAGATGCTGGAATCCCCATGTGTGGCATCAACAATCATACCACTGTCAAAGTTGCTTAGATTACTCATCTTGCCCGTTCTAATGTTAGGTTGAACAACATCTAAAGCTCTCTACTCTATATACTCTATATATTGAGTTGCAGGCAGCCACATGATTCGCTGTTCGAAGGAGTAGGCTCACGCAGGTGTACCTAATAAAGTGGCCGGTGAGTGTATGTATGCAAGGCCCTTGTAATTTTTTTTCCAATACTGCCAAGTCATTACTGATGATTGATTTCACATTGTGGTACGAGTATATAGTGAAATGAGTGGTATCCACCTACAACAACATAGTGATAACATGGAGCTGGCAGGTGATCCAGGTCACAATAGAGGTCAAGCAGTGGGAGGAGAAAGACATGGTGATCAAAGGAATGGCAGGGGACAAGCACCTCTTCTGAGAGGTAGTCGTGGACCTCGTTTGAGAGGTGTGGGGGAATGTGGTAGAGGACACGGACCAAGACAGCGGCAGCAACAGCAAAGAGTGTCCAATGAAACCCAAGCAATAGTTGTAAGACCATGTCGTAAATCATGACAATGACTGAGGCAGCTACAATGATTCAATCAAACCTCAGAAGATCAACCGGGGCCTCAATCATCAGAACTTTCCGCAATGAGAACCGGTAAGTCTTCAGCATGCACTAAACATTAGGCTACTCTCAATTGTCAAATGACTGTATACTGTATGCCAATGTGTACCCCAGAGTAGGTGATGTGACTAAATGTGTTCTTACTGTAATTGTCCCTACAGAATTGAGACTCTGCCAAATAGGGGAAGCAGAGGCAAAATTCTGCCTGACCAACAAGAGCGGGCTGTGGTCAATTTGGCTCGGGCCAGAAATGATATTCCCCTTACAGACATTCCACAGTACATCTTGGACAATGACGACATGTTCAACAATGTGGAAGCCATAAGTTTGCCGACTATTACACGCATGCTGAAAAGGCAGCAGGTGTCTCTAGAACAGCTATACCGTGTGCCTTTTGAAAGAAATGCAGACAGAGTGAAGCAACTGAGGACTGAGTATGTTCAGGTATGTTCAGGTATGTTCATTTTCAATATTCCCCAAAAATGTTCCATCATTATAATCAGTCATTCTCTTTCCAAAATGTAATTTTAGAGGGTGATGGAGCTGGATACTGACGAAAACCATCACAAATTCCTCTTTTTGGATGAGGCATGCTTCCACCTGGCCAAGACAAGGAGGAGAGGTCAGAATTTCATTGGCCAGCGGGCAACCATCCAAGCACCTGGACAACGTGGGGCCAACATCACCATGTGTGCGGCTATATCGGAAGATGTTGTGGTGGGACGCAGACCTCATATTGGATCATATAATGCAGGTCTCTTTGTAACCTTCCTTGATGAGCTAAATCAGGTCTGCAGAGCTGATGGTGCGACCTATGTCATTGTGTGGGATAATGTCAGGTTCCACCATGCTCAAATGGTGCAAGCATGGTTTCAGGCCCAACCACAATTTACCACCCTGTGCTTACCCCCATACTCTCCTTTCCTTAACCCGATTGAGGAATTTTTCTCCACATGGAGGTGGAAGGTATATGATAGGCGCCCTCACGAACAAGCCGCCCTTCTCCAGGCCATGGATGACGCATGCAATGACATCACGGCAGACCAGTGTCAGGCCTGGATTCGCCATGCCCAAAGATTCTTCCCAAGATGTTCGGCTAATGAAAACATCCATGTAGATGAGAACCTGTGGCCAAATCCAGACAGGGTTGATGGAAATATAGAAGTACAGTAATCAATCCTTTGTTCTGGTTTTTACAGTAAGCCAGGTGAGGAGCACTGCAGTTGATGTTTTACTGTAGTTTGTTTCTTTTTTGTAGATAATAATTTTTGCTTTGATTCAAAGAAGCCTATGTTGTGATTTTGTTGATTTTGTTGAATGATTCCACTGTGTCTGTAGTATTCTCTCTACTAGTCCTTTTACAGTGATGTATGTACATGTAGTGCCATAATGAAACATGTATCACATATTTTGTACTACAATATTTAATGATTGTACGAACAACTACACAGTGAAGCTATCGGTATCTTGTGTGTTGATGATCTAAATTAATGTTCCTATGGTATTTCATGATACATTAGTTATTTAAATCATTGATTCTGCGGGTGCAAGGTCTTTTAAGATCTGAATGAACAATGCAATGTTTTGAACATTGTACAGCCTGTGTTACAAGTGACTTTGTGTCTGGAGTTTTGAAAAAATGACCGCAAGGTTCTGAAATTAGTGCCAAAGTGACTGTAAAAAACTGTAATACACACTTTTACAGTACCAGTCAAATGTTTGGACACACCTATTCGTTCAAGGGAAGTATATACATTGAAGAATAATAGTGAAGACATAAGATTCTTCAAAGTAGCCACCCTTTGCCTCTTGGCATTCTTTCATCTAGCTTAATGAGGTAGTGACCTGGAATGCATTTCAATTAACAGGTGTGACTTTATTTCCTTCTTAATGCATTTGAGCCATTCAGTTGTGTTGTGACAAGGTAGGGGGGTATACAGAAGATAGCCCTATTTGGTAACAGACCAAGTCCATATTAATATTATTATAATTTTTTATTTAACTAGGCAAGTCAGTTAAGAACAAATTCTTATTTACAATGACAGCCTACATCGGCCAAACCCGGATGATGCTGGGCCAATTATGCGCCTCCTTATGGGACTCCCAATCACGGCCAGTTGTGATACAGCCTGGATTCAAACCAGGGTGTCTGTAGTGATGTCTCTAGCACTGAGATGCAGAGCCGTGGACCGCTGCGCGAGCTGGAGACCCGAGTATGGCAAGAACAGCTCAAAGAAGCAAAGAGAAATGACAGACCATCATTACTTTAAGACATGAAGGTCAGTCAATCCGGAACATTTCAAGAACTTTGAAAGTTTCTTCAAGTGCAGTCGCAAAAACCACCAAGCGCCCTGATGAAACTGGCTCTCATGAGGACCACCACAGGAAAGGAAGACCCAGAGTTACCTCTGCTGCAGAGGATTAGTTCATTAGAGTTACCAGCCTCAGAAATTGCAGCCCAAATAAATGCCAAGAGTTGAGAGAATGCCAAGAGTGTTCAAAGCTGTCATCAAGTCAAAGGTTGGCTACTTTGAAGAATCTCAAATATAAAATATATTTAGATTTTTTTAACACTTTTACATGATTCCATATATGTTTTTTCATAGTTTTCATTTCTTCACTATTATTCTACAATGTAGAAAAACCCTTAAATGAGTAGGTGTGTCTAAACTTTTGACTGGTACGGTAAATATAGAAAATATGTAAGTACTCACCAAATTATTATTACTTACGTACATACAGCTGCTCAACCGCAAGAGACAGCAAGAAGAGAACTGATAAAAACAGCAACGTTTTGGAAAACACTTCAGGAACTGTTTAGAAACATTTAGACTTCTTGGTGTCGCTTTACAACACAACCCTTAGGTTTTCCCAGAGGCAAAAATAACTCCCCTTCATAACTCTGAAACAAGAAGTTATTAACCATAAGTATTTTTAACCTCTCTCTTCCCTCTCTCTCTCTCCTCAGGTCTACAACAGGCTGTAATATTCACAACTATGTATAAACTCAATTGTCAGATGGTGGCTTTTAATCCAAGCCCCAATTTAATCTAAAATTAGACGCAATAAAATTCCCATTAGCTGCGAGAGGGATGGGATTCTCGGCTCTATATTTTAGAAGAAAGGAAAGCCTTTTTGACAGAGAAGAGACCATTTGAGAGGAAATTATTGTGTCTGTTTTCGGGAACGCAAGGCAGCCCCAATCCCTAGGAGGGCCATTAAGAGGAGAGTTTAAGAGTGAGAAGAGCTCAGATTTAGTTGCTGCTTATTAATGGGAACAATAACTGTCAGGAAATAAAAGGACATGTGTAGTACTGAGTGAGAGAGAAGATTAAGAAATCACAGGGAGAGAGAGAGAGAGAGAGAGACAGAGAGAGACAGAGAGACAGAGAGACAGAGAGACAGAGAGAGAGACAGAGAGACAGAGAGAGAGGTAGACCCTGCTCTATACTATATTACGTAGTCCGTTCCTGCAGTCAAATGACCTAGTGGGTGGTATGTTATTCATATTTTCTTTAAAAAAATACATTATTAAGAAAAAAATGGTTTTGTTATATTTCAGTCTTCTGTGATGTATGTAAAGTGTAATTTTGGGATGCAAACTCAAAATGGAATACATTTCAACTCTATATCTAACATGGTACTATACTTTTGTTTCAAAGTAGATTTGTTTAAGTCTACCAATGTAACGGTCGTCGTAATATTCCTCCTCCTCCTCGGACGAGGAGAGGAGAGAGGGATCGGAAGACCAATTTGCAGCGAGGTATGATGACATAATGAACTTTATTAACAAGACGAAACTAAACACACGAAGAACACTTGAACAGGAAAACTGACTACATAAAACGAACGAACAAACAAAACCGAAACAGTCCCATGTGGCGTAACATAACACAGACACAGGAGACACCCACCCACAAACAAACAGTGAGAACAACCTACCTTAATATGACTCTCAATCAGAGGAAACGTCAAACACCTGCCTCTAATTGAGAGCCATACCAGGCAACCCAAAACCAACATAGAAACAGAAAACATAGACTGCCCACCCAAAACTCACACCCTGACCAATAAACACATACCAAACAACAGAAAACAGGTCAGGAACGTGACAGAACCCCCCCCTCAAGGTGCGAACTCCGGGCGCACCCCTACAACTCAAGGGGAGGGTCTGGGTGGGCATCTGTCCGCGGTGGCGGCTCCGGCGGTGGACGAGGACACCACTCCACCACTGTCTTTGTCCCCCTCCTTAGCGTCCTTTGAGTGGCGACCCTCGCCCCCGACCATGGTCCAGGAACCTTCACTAAGGCCCCTCCTACATAGAGGAGACAGCTCAGGACAGAGAGGTAGCTCAGGACAGAGAGGTAGCTCAGGACAGAGAGGTAGCTCAGGACAGAGAGGTAGCTCAGGACAGAGAGGTAGCTCCGGACAGAGAGGTAGCTCCGGACAGAGAGGTAGCTTAGGACAGAGGGACAACTCTGTACTAATGGCAGCTCCGGACTGAGTGGCAGCTCCGGACTGGGTGGCAGCTCCGGACTGAGTGGCAGCTCCGGACTGAGTGGCAGCTCCGGACTGAGTGGCAGCTCCGGACTGAGTGGCAGCTCCGGACTGAGTGGCAGCTCATGACTGAGTGGCAGCTCATGACTGAGTGGCAGCTCATGACTGTAGGGCAGCTCATGACTGGAGGGCAGCTCATGACTGTAGGGCAGCTCATGACTGGAGGGCAGCTCATGACTGGAGGGCAGCTCATGACTGGAGGGCAGCTCATGACTGAAGGGCAGCTCATGACTGTAGGGCAGCTCATGACTGTAGGGCAGCTCATGACTGTAGGGCAGCTCATGACTGTAGGGCAGCTCATGACTGTCTGGCGGTTCTGGCAGCTCCTGACTGGCTGGCGGCTCTGGCAGCTCCTGACTGGCTGGCGGCTCTGGCAGCTCCTGACTGGCTGGCGGCTCTGGCAGCTCCTGACTGGCTGGCGGCTCTGGCAGCTCCTGACTGGCTGGCGGCTCTGGCGGCTCCTGACTGACGGACGGCTCTAGCGGCTCCTGACTGACGGACGGCTCTAATGGCTCGGGCCAGACGGGCGGCTCTAATGGCTCGGGGCAGACGGATGGCTCAGAAGGCGCTGGGCAGACGGATGGCTCAGACGGCGTTGGGCAGACGGATGGCTCAGACGGCGTTGGGCAGACGGATGGCTCAGACGGCGTTGGGCAGACGGATGGCTCAGACGGCGCTGGGCAGACAGATGGCTCAGACGGCGCTGGACAGACGGATGGCTCAGACGGCGCTGGGCAGACGGATGGCTCAGACGGCGCTGGGCAGACAGATGGCTCAGACGGTGCTGGGCAGACAGATGGCTCAGACGGTGCTGGGCAGACAGATGGCTCAGACGGTGCTGGGCAGACTAACAGTGCAGGCGGCGTTGGGCAGACAGCCGACTCTGACCTGCTGAGGCGCACAGTAGGCCTGGTGCGTGGTGCCGAAACTGGAGGCACTGAGCTTGAGACACGCACCACAGGGAGAGTGCGTGGAGGAGGAACAGGGCTCTGGAGACGCACTGGAAGCCTGGTGCGTGGTGTAGGCACTGGTGGTACTGGACTGGGGCCACGCACCATAAGGCGAGTGCGGGGTGCTGGAACTGGAGGTACTGGGCTGGGGCGGGAAGGTGGCGCCGGATATACCGGACCGTGTAGGCGTACTGGCTCCCTTGAGCACTGAACCTGCCCAACCTTACCTGGTTGTATGCTCCCCGTCGCCTGACCAGTGCGGGGAGGTGGAATAACCCGCACCGGGCTATGTAGGCGAACCGGGGACACCATGCGTAAGGCTGGTGCCATGTAAGCCGGCCCAAGGAGACGTACTGGTGGCCAGATATGTAGAGCCGGCTTCATGGCACTTGGCTCAATGCTCAATCTAGCCCTACCAGTGCGGGGAGGTGGAATAACCCGCACCGGGCTATGCACACGTACAGGAGACACCGTGCGCTCTACTGCGTAACACGGTGTCTGCCCGTACTCCCGCTCTCCACGGTTAGCCTGGGAAGTGGGCGCAGGTCTCCTACCTGCCCTAGACCCACTACCTCTTAGCCCCCCCCCAAGAAATTTTTGGGTTGTACTTGCGGGCTTTTCGGGCTTCCGTGCTAGACGCGTCCCCTCATAACGCCGGTTCCTCTCTCCGGTTTCCTCCGCTCTCCGAGCTGCCTCCAGCTGTTCCCATGGGCGGCGATTCACTTTAACTTTAGCCCATGGTCCTTTTCCTTCCATGATTTCCTCCCAAGACCAGAAATCCTGCTTCGTGCGCTGTCCGTTAACCCGCTGCTTGATCCGGGTTTGGTGGGTGGTTCTGTAACGGTCGTCGTAATATTCCTCCTCCTCCTCGGACGAGGAGAGGAGAGAGGGATCGGAAGACCAATTTGCAGCGAGGTATGATGACATAATGAACTTTATTAACAAGACGAAACTAAACACACGAAGAACACTTGAACAGGAAAACTGACTACATAAAACGAACGAACAAACAAAACCGAAACAGTCCCATGTGGCGTAACATAACACAGACACAGGAGACACCCACCCACAAACAAACAGTGAGAACAACCTACCTTAATATGACTCTCAATCAGAGGAAACGTCAAACACCTGCCTCTAATTGAGAGCCATACCAGGCAACCCAAAACCAACATAGAAACAGAAAACATAGACTGCCCACCCAAAACTCACGCCCTGACCAATAAACACATACCAAACAACAGAAAACAGGTCAGGAACGTGACAACCAAGAAACACTGTGTGACCCTGATTTAGCCCACTGCAGTAAATTAAAGACCACTCAACGTGCCTGTCTCTTTATGTTGCCAAGAGTGAAGGGGCAGACATCTGTGTAATTCTTAATATTCCATCTTCATGAGCACAGAGAGATTGCAGTCATATAAGACGGCAGTCATATTAGACACAGTCATATTAGAAGAGAGTCATATTAGAAGACAGTCATATTAGAAGACAGTCATATTAGAAGACAGTCATATTAGAAGGCAGTCATATTAGAAGACAGTCATATTAGAAGGCATTCATATTAGAAGACAGTCATATTAGAAGGCAGTCATATTAGAAGACAGTCATATTAGAAGGCAGTCATATTAGAAGACAGTCATATTAGAAGTAGTCATATTAGAAGACAGTCATATTAGAAGGCAGTCATATTAGATGGCAGTCATATTAGATGGCAGTCATATTAGACGGCAGTCATATTAGAAGGCAGTCACATTAGAAGACAGTCATACTAGAAGACAGTCATATTAGAAGGCAGTCATATTAGAAGGCAGTCATATTAGAAGACAGTCATATTAGAAGACAGTCATATTAGAAGACAGTCATATTAGAAGGCAGTCATATTAGAAGACAGTCATATTAGAAGGCAGTCATATTAGAAGGCAGTCATATTAGATGGCAGTCATATTAGACAGCAGTCATATTAGAAGGCAGTCATATTAGAAGGCAGTCATATTAGATGGCAGTCGTATTAGATGGCAGTCGTATTAGAAGGCAGTCGTATTAGAAGACAGTCGTATTAGATGGCAGTCATATTAGAAGACAGTCATATTAGAAGGCAGTCATATTAGAAGACAGTCATATTAGAAGACAGTCATATTAGAAGGCAGTCATATTAGAAGGCAGTCATATTAGAAGACAGTCATATTAGAAGGCAGTCATATTAGAAGGCAGTCATATTAGATGGCAGTCATATTAGATGGCAGTCATATTAGACGGCAGTCATATTAGAAGGCAGTCATATTAGAAGACAGTCATATTAGAAGACAGTCATATTAGAAGGCAGTCATATTAGATGGCAGTCATATTAGACGGCAGTCATATTAGAAGGCAGTCATATTAGAAGGCAGTCATATTAGACGGCAGTCATATTAGACGGCAGTCATATTAGACGGCAGTCATATTAGACGGCAGTCATATTAGAGACAGTCATATTAGATGACAGTCATGTTAAAAGACAGTCATGTTAGAAGACAGTCATATTAGACACAGTCATATTAGTGGTAGTCATATTAGAGGCAGTCATATTAGAAGACAGTCACATTAGATGACAGTCATGTTAAAAGACAGTCATGTTAAAAGACAGTCATTATAGAAGACAGTCATATTAGAAGACAGTCATATTAGATGACAGTCATGTTAAAAGACAGTCATGTTAAAAGACAGTCATATTAGAAGACAGTCATATTAGACACAGTCATATTAGTGGCAGTCATATTAGAGACAGTCATATTAGAGACAGTCATATTAGAGGCAGTCATATTAGAACCCAGTCATATTAGATGTCAGTCATGTTAAAAGACAGTCATGTTAGACACAGTCATATTAAAGCCAGTCATATTAGACACAGTCATATTAAAAGACAGTCATATTAGAGACAGTCATATTAGAAGACAGTCATATTAGAGACAGTCATATTAGAGACAGTCATATTAGAGGACAGTCATATTAGAGAAAGTCATATTAGAGACAGTCATATTAGAAGACAGTCATATTAGAGACAGTCATGTTAGACACAGTCATATTAGAGACAGTCATATTAGAACATTTACATTTACATTTAAGTCATTTAGCAGACGCTCTTATCCAGAGCGACTTACAAATTGGTGCATTCACCTTATGATATCCAGTGGAACAGCCACTTTACAATAGTGCATCTAAATCTTTTAAGGGGGGGGGGGGGGGGGGGTTAGAAGGATTACTTTATCCTATCCTAGGTATTCCTTAAAGAGGTGGGGTTTCAGGTGTCTCCGGAAGTTGGTGATTGACTCCGCTGACCTGGCGTCGTGAGGGAGTTTGTTCCACCATTGGGGTGCCAGAGCAGCGAACAGTTTTGACTGGGCTGAGCGGGAACTGTACTTCCTCAGAGGTAGGGAGGCGAGCAGGCCAGAGGTGGATGAACGCAGTGCCCTTGTTTGGGTGTAGGGCCTGATCTGAGCCTGAAGGTATGGAGGTGCCGATCCCCTCACAGCTCCGTAGGCAAGCACCATGGTCTTGTAGCGGATGCGAGCTTCAACTGGAAGCCAGTGGAGAAAGCGGAGGAGCGGGGTGACGTGAGAGAACTTGGGAAGGTTGAACACCAGACGGGCTGCGGCGTTCTGGATGAGTTGTAGGGGTTTAATGGCACAGGCAGACAGTCAGGCAGACAGGCAGACAGAAGACAGTCATATTAGACACAGTCATATTAGAAGACAGTCATATTAGAGACAGTCATATTAGAAGACAGTCATATTAGAAGACAGTCATATTAGAGACAGTCATATTAGAGACAGTCATATTAGAAGACAGTCATATTAGAGACAGTCATATTAGAGACAGTCATATTAGAAGACAGTCATATTAGAGACAGTCATGTTAGACACAGTCATATTAGAGACAGTCATATTAGAAGACAGTCATATTAGACACAGTCATATTAGAAGACAGTCATGTAAGAGACATTATCATTAAACAAATTGATCTGAGGCAAATGTATCAGCAGCACATGCTCAAGTCTGTTTTTATCTGGGTGCCAGGTATTGTGTGTGCGTGTGTGTGCATGCGTGCCGTGTGTGTGCGTGTGTGTGCATGCGTGCCGTGTGTGTGTGTGTGCATGCGTGCCGTGTGTGTGCGTGTGTGTGTATGCGCGCTGTGTGTGTGCGTGTGTGTGTGTGCAAGGTGCTGTTGGATGGACACATTAATAACAGCGTTGGAGACAAATCAACGACTTGCTGTCCGTGATGATGATGTTTTGACGAAAGAGAGGAGAGAAACAGAGCGAGAGAACGGAGAGTGAACAAGAGAGAAAAAAGGGACATTGAAATAGAGAGATAAAGAAACTATCAGGAAGCTAAGCAAACAACAAATAAATACTGATAAAAAAAATATATTTTATATTTGAGTGACAGGTGAAATATTATTTTCTTTGTTTGTGTTTCTTTGGCACGGTGAAACCTCCCTCTGTGTTCAGCTCAGTTCAAAGCCAGAAGGCCGCTGTGTTAAAATCAACGATAAATAGATATTTAATCATCAGCAGATCACAACACTTTCATATCTCCGTGCAACAACAAAGGCCTAACCAGCCCCCTGATACTCAGCCTGACGCGTCTCCGTTTAACACACATCAGATATAAAGCACAAACAATCTCCATCAATAGACAAAAAGATGCCGTTTCTCACTTCGACATCATATATTCAACACCTCCGTCTACCTGCCTTTTACTAAAGGTTACCCCTCCGAGGGGTACACAAAACAAACAGATTACCCACTTTCATACCCTCCTTTTTTCCTCTGCTCTCTCTGTCATTTTCTCTTCATCTCTGTCTTTTTTCTGGGCTTGCTGAAGCGAGGCGTGGTGAAATCAACAGGAGACCAGTAGTGGTGTGTGTGTGTGTGTGTGGTGATGTTGGTGGACCACTCTGCCATGACAAGGTGTCATTAGGACAGGACCACTGATTCACTGTTCTGACAGCTGCTAGGACAAACATGCAATCATCGTATAAGAGGGAGTCACCGAGGGGGGCCACAATACACCTACCACTCTCTATCTCTCTGTTTACATGTCTCTCCTCTCCTCTGCTTGTTTCTTTCTCTATATTTTTCCCCACTGTTTTCGTTTTTCTCTCTCCTTTTGTCTTAATCTTGTTCCATATTTCTATAGGTAGAAATAATTTCATCAGAGCCATGCATTGTGTCTCCTCTCTACACAGATAAGGAAACAAAGTCCAATAAGCAAAAAACTATCTAGATAGGGCCAACGCTGGGAAATAAAGACAGGCAATGCATTTACATTTTTATAGTTACACAAATAGGATGATGTCATCACAAAACTCAATTACTTTTTTTCTCCTTCTCCTTTCCGCTACCATCCTGATTCTTCTGGTTCTTTAGCTGCATTGAACCACAGTCAGTTTGTTACCTCTGAACATCAATCGAAGGGAGAAGTTTGCTCTTCTGAAGAATTATGGGTAAGAAACACTGGCTTCCTGTTCTGGTGAATTATGTGTAAATGGCCTCTGGTTCCTCGCTGGGCCTGGTGTGTTTGTGTGTGTGTGTGTTTGTGTACGTGTGTGTGTGCCTGCCTGCATGTGGGTGTGTATACTGGTGGGTGGATGATTACAGTTGTTTCTGTCGGAGGAGGATTACTACATAATAAAAGGAGAGCCAGCGGATGTAAATCGTCTCCCGGCGAGGCAGGAAGATCAATTGTTATAACATTACAGGCTGGGAAAGTAGTCATTCACTCTATCGGCTGCAGAATAAACCCACTGATTACATGCAATCAATGTGATAATGGCAAAAACACATTTGGCCAATGGGCCGCACGGCCGTAAAGCCGTCTCTTCGAGGCTGACGCTACACTAGACAAGCTAACAGAGGGGACCGGAAAAAATGCGACATATACTGTTAAAGCGCTAGGTAGGACAGGCTAGCAGAGGGGACGGTAATGATTGTGACACACGTCGGAGGCCTGTGGTTCCTAACCTGTTTTAGATCAAACAAGGATTACCACCAGGGTACAACTCCAGCTGTGGCCATTTATATAACACTATTGATTTACCATTATGTTATTTATATAAACGCATCCTGTCCCTTCCTAGCTATTACACTTCCACTACATCCAGTTCTCATAAGAAATACAATTCTATTTGATTTCTAAACAAATAACACTCCTGGAATCATTGTTAATTCTGAAAATACATAATATGAAATTATTATGATTTATCTGTAACAAATATCAATAAATATATCAATTATTTTGGTATCATATTCCTATAATTAATATACCTACTTAGGAAAAATGGTGTCATTCCACTACAACACAAATGTCAATGTGAATGATAGATGTGGTGTAGTTATTTCAGCTGAGGTGATGTTGTTGAACAGGTGGGTGTGTAATGGGACCAGATATGAGAGAAGCATGGTCTTGTTCACTGAAGACAGGCCTGTCAAGGTGGGCCGATCCTCAAAAGATATGGCTCTGTCTGTGTGTGTATGTTGGTATGTGTGTGTGTGTGTGTGTGTGTAGCTATGTGTGTGTGTGTGTGTGTGTGTGTGTGTGTGTGTGTGTGTGTGTGTGTGTGTGTGTGTGTGTGTGTGTGTGTGTGTGTGTGTGTGTGTGTGTGTGTGTGTTACTGCCTATTCTGTGTTTGACAGTCACTGGCTCTATCTCTCTCAGATGATTTAGGTCATTTTACTACAGAGCAGGTACTGATAAGTGTGCTTCTGCCATACACTGTCTCTACCACGTCAGTGTGTGTGTCTGTGTGTGTCTGTGTGTGTGTTCTGTTTTAACCCTGTAACCACAAACCTCAAAAATCAATGTTCACCCAATTAAGTGAAATCCCGAAAGTGAAACTGTGAGGTTGAAGAGAGAGAGAGAACAGAGCTGTAAGAGCAGCCCTTACCCACTCAACACAACACCATACAAGACAAGATGAAACTCATCAATGAAAAATTAAGGACAAAAGAATGATCACTATTCTCTCAGTTCTGTCTATATAGAAAACAACATGTTCCTTTATTGAAACACTCAATGAAAAGTGTGCAGTGCTTGCTTTGCTTGTAGCCGTGGTCTTGTGTGTGAGTGGATAAGCAGTGTTATCTGGGAGCATTAGGGGTGCAGAGACCCCTCAAAACATTCACTGACACGCACACACACCCTCGCTGACACGCACACTGTGGCTGACACACACACACCCTGACTGACACACACTGTCGTGCCGGGATGGGTTCAGGGTAAATAAGCTTGGCTGTTTTTCAATAAGCAGCAATACTCCTAAACTACATGACTCCGCTGTCAGAGCGAAAGCGCTCATCTGTTTAACACACACACACACACACGCTCAAATAAGGATGAACCAGACGTGGGATCAAATGAAATTGCTGAAAAAACTTGTCCAGATTAAAACACACATCTTATTAAACAAATGATAAAAGAGGATTTTACTCTCAGAAATATGACCGGGTTATGAGATGTGAAATGAGAGGATAGGATGGAGGGAGAGAGGGGTAGAGAAGAGAAGGGTAGAAAAGAGAGGAGGGAAGGAAAGGTGAGTGTGCAGGCAATAAGATGGCGTTGGTTGTGTCTGTCGTTTGGTCGTTGGGGCGGTGGGGAGGCGGAGCGTTGGGGCGATGGGGCGGTGGGGCGATGGGGCGGTGGGGCGATGGGGCATTGGGGCGGTGGGGCGGTGGGGCGGCGGAGCGTTGGGGCGGTGGGGCGATGGGGCGGCGGAGCAATGGGGGGGCGGGGCATTGTGGCGGCGGGACGTTGGGGCAGTGGGGCATTGGGGCGGTGGGGTGGTGGGGCGGTGGGGTGGTGGGGCGGTTGTTTGGGGTGAGAAGCAGAGCGGAGCGTGCCCAGGCAGGCAGCCTCTTTAACCAGATCAGATTGGGGAAATTGGCTGTCAGGACAGGATTGTCGTGATTTATACCCGTCTATCAAGAAGAGAGGAAACGGTGCAAGCTGCTCCCGCTAGCCCCCGTCTCCCTCCCTCCCGCTTCCCCTCCCACTTCCCCTCGCTACGCTTGCAAAGCATCTTACACCCTTAACGCCACCATCTGCTACCAAATCTAATTCACATTCCACCATAATCAGGTTTACCCTGTAATGCCCACTCTGCCTCTCTCTCTCTGTCTGTCTCTGTCTGTCTGTCTGTCTGTCTGTCTGTCTGTCTGTCTGTCTGGTCTGTCTGGTCTGTCTGGTCTGTCGGGTCTGTCGGGTCTGTCGGGTCTGTCTGTCTGTCTGTCTGTCTGTCTGTCTGTCTGTCTGTCTGTCTGTCTGTCTGTCTGTCTCCCGTTCTACCTTTACTCTATCCCTTCCACTTTCTACCTCTCTGACTTTCTCCTTCTCTCTCTTTCTTTTACACTATCTGTCTTCATAAATGCATGTCTTTCACACTGTCCGTGGTATGTGTGTTTATGTGAATGTGACTGTCTGTAACTACATATTTGTCATTGTTATACTAAATACATTCATCCCACACAGCAGAGTATAGATGTGGTAAAGAGGTCAATGGAACTCGACCCAAACAATGGAACTGCAATGGAAACACATGGTGGGAAAGATCCCCATAGATGGAGTAAAGGAGTCAATGGAAACACATGGTGGAAAGATCCCCATAGATGGAGTAAAGGAGTCAATGGAAACGCATGGTGGGAAAGATCCCCATAGATGGAGTAAAGGAGTCAATGGAAACACATGGTGGGAAAGATCCCCATAGATGGAGTAAAGGAGTCAATGGAAACACATGGTGGAAAGATCCCCATAGATGGAGTAGAGGAGTCAATGGAAACACATGGTGGAAAGATCCCCATAGATGGAGTAAAGGAGTCAATGGAAACACATGGTGGAAAGATCCCCATAGATGGAGTAAAGGAGTCAATGGAAACACATGGTGGAAAGATCCCCATAGATGGAGTAAAGGAGTCAATGGAAACGCATGGTGGGAAAGATCCCCATAGATGGAGTAAAGGAGTCAATGGAAACACATGGTGGGAAAGATCCCCATAGATGGAGTAAAGGAGTCAATGGAAACACATGGTGGGAAAGATCCCCATAGATGGAGTAAAGGAGTCAATGGAAACACATGGTGGAAAGATCCCCATAGATGGAGTAGAGGAGTCAATGGAAACACATGGTGGAAAGATCCCCATAGATGGAGTAAAGGAGTCAATGGAAACACATGGTGGGAAAGATCCCCATAGATGGAGTAAAGGAGTCAATGGAAACACATGGTGGGAAAGATCCCCATAGATGGAGTAAAGGAGTCAATGGAAACGCATGGTGGGAAAGATCCCCATAGATGGAGTAAAGGAGTCAATGGAAACACATGGTGGGAAAGATCCCCATAGATGGAGTAAAGGAGTCAATGGAAACACATGGTGGGAAAGATCCCCATAGATGGAGTAAAGGAGTCAATGGAAACACATGGTGGGAAAGATCCCCATAGATGGAGTAAAGGAGTCAATGGAAACGCATGGTGGGAAAGATCCCCATAGATGGAGTAAAGGAGTCAATGGAAACACATGGTGGGAAAGATCCCCATAGATGGAGTAAAGGAGTCAATGGAAACACATGGTGGGAAAGATCCCCATAGATGGAGTAAAGGAGTCAATGGAAACGCATGGTGGGAAAGATCCCCATAGATGGAGTAAAGGAGTCAATGGAAACACATGGTGGAAAGATCCCCATAGATGGAGTAAAGGAGTCAATGGAAACACATGGTGGGAAAGATCCCCATAGATGGAGTAAAGGAGTCAATGGAAACACATGGTGGAAAGATCCCCATAGATGGAGTAAAGGAGTCAATGGAAACACATGGTGGGAAAGATCCCCATAGATGGAGTAAAGGAGTCAATGGAAACACATGGTGGAAAGATCCCCATAGATGGAGTAAAGGAGTCAATGGAAACACATGGTGGAAAGATCCCCATAGATGGAGTAAAGGAGTCAATGGAAACACATGGTGGAAAGATCCCCATAGATGGAGTAAAGGAGTCAATGGAAACACATGGTGGGAAAGATCCCCATAGATGGAGTAAAGGAGTCAATGGAAACACATGGTGGAAAGATCCCCATAGATGGAGTAAAGGAGTCAATGGAAACACATGGTGGGAAAGATCCCCATAGATGGAGTAAAGGAGTCAATGGAAACACATGGTGGAAAGATCCCCATAGATGGAGTAAAGGAGTCAATGGAAACGCATGGTGGGAAAGATCCCCATAGATGGAGTAAAGGAGTCAATGGAAACACATGGTGGAAAGATCCCCATAGATGGAGTAAAGGAGTCAATGGAAACACATGGTGGGAAAGATCCCCATAGATGGAGTAAAGGAGTCAATGGAAACACATGGTGGAAAGATCCCCATAGATGGAGTAAAGGAGTCAATGGAAACACATGGTGGAAAGATCCCCATAGATGGAGTAAAGGAGTCAATGGAAACACATGGTGGAAAGATCCCCATAGATGGAGTAAAGGAGTCAATGGAAACACATGGTGGAAAGATCCCCATAGATGGAGTAAAGGAGTCAATGGAAACACATGGTGGAAAGATCCCCATAGATGGAGTAAAGGAGTCAATGGAAACACATGGTGGAAAGATCCCCATAGATGGAGTAAAGGAGTCAATGGAAACACATGGTGGAAAGATCCCCATAGATGGAGTAAAGGAGTCAATGGAAACACATGGTGGAAAGATCCCCATAGATGGAGTAAAGGAGTCAATGGAAACACATGGTGGAAAGATCCCCATAGATGGAGTAAAGGAGTCAATGGAAACACATGGTGGAAAGATCCCCATAGATGGAGTAAAGGAGTCAATGGAAACACATGGTGGAAAGATCCCCATAGATGGAGTAAAGGAGTCAATGGAAACACATGGTGGAAAGATCCCCATAGATGGAGTAGAGGAGTCAATGGAACACAGACTGTTACGGATACAGGTATCCTATGTGTGTGTATCCTGTGTGTGTATTTCTTTTCTCTCCTTCTCCCCTCACAGGTGGAAAAAATCATTCCCCAATCAGTCACCAATCAGTCATCAATCAGAAGACACACCTCCTCCTGTTTCCAATACCCAATCAGATCCCCTTTCCCTTGGTTTAAAAACCCAGTCAGTTGTTTTCACTAGAGCTCGATCTCTCTGTGTTTCAATATCTCTGTCATGCAATCTCTCTGTAGATCTCTTGTTTGGTTTAGCAACTACATGTCACTTTGTCCATTATCCTGTGAATATTGTTTTGTTATGGTGTTTGACTGTTTGTTTGATGGTTGGCAAATGGGGTACCAAGACAAGTCGCCCATGGGCATACACTACCCATAGGAATACTTTGTTTAAGAACACTAGTTAGAACTGGGCGGACCACCCACTGTATTTTTGGTTAGTTAGTTAGCTGTATTGAAGTAGGCTAGTCTAGCTTAGGGGTGTTTTTGGATATTTGTTTCTTTCCTTGGGTCCAGCTCAGCCCCTTTTCCTGCCCCCCATTACCGGGTGTTTAGCAAATAAACCATGAGTGTTTGACGGTAATTTAGTTGTCTGTGGTTTTTTGTTCTCACTGTTACGTTCTCACTATTATACTTTGCATGAGTTATGTTACGGGTCTCGTTACCACCCCCCTAGACTGCCGGGCCAAAGGGATTCCTAACAGACTTTCCATTGAACAGATTGGCCACATTCAACACATTTGATCTAACAAAGTGGACACGCTTCAAATTGTCATGATTTGTGTATATTATTATTATCATTGTAACAGGCCCATAATGTGGTTACTTAATAAATCCTCTTAAGGATTAGCCCCTTTTTTTTTTAGTTTTCTCCTAAAATGACATACCCAAATCTAACTACCTGTAGCTCAGGCCCTGAAGCAAGGATATGCATATTCTTGGTACCATTTGAAAGGTAACACTTTGACGTTTATGGAAATGTGAAAGGAATGTAGTAGAATATAAACACAATAGATCTGGTAAAAGATAATACAAAGAAAAAAACAACCGTTCTTTTATATGTTTCAGTACCATCGAAATGCAAAAGAAAGGCCATAATGTATTATTACAGCCCAGGTACAATTTAGATTTTGGCCACTATATGGCATCAGTGTATGTGCAAAGTTTTAGATTGATCCATTGAACCATTGCATTTCGGTTCAAAATTTTGTATCAAGACTGCCCAAATGTGCCTAATTTGTTTATGAATAACTTTTCATGTTCAAATTGCCTCCTCCTCTAAGGAGCCTCCACTGATGTCAATCCCAATACATGTTCATGTCATCGTCACCAATCAACTGCATTGCAGTTAAAAAACGACTTGGACTACCACCACAGATTTCTGTGTGCTAGCTATGCTACCAGCTCATATGAACGGGAGTTAGCATTTAGCAGTCACTTCTTCTATACCTGAAAAGGAACAACTGCTAAATGTTATGCAGCGAAAACAATGTCCCATCAGCTTTTTCTTAAATTCAATCAGAGTAACACAAACTACAGTTAAAAAACAAGAGTCCACCCTTTTTCCAACAGGTGAAGAGGGGTAAGATGTATGAGGTGAGGTAGAATGGGGGGACTCGAATGTGACGACGTGTGGTGAGGCGAGGGTGAAGATGACAGGAGAACAGGTGACAGAGGGTAAGAAGTGGTGAGGATGGGTGATGAGGGGTGAAGATGGGTGAGGAGAGGTGAGGAGGGTTGAGACTGACAGAGATGTAAAGCTCTCTCTCTCTGTTCTTTCCTGATGAGCATTCTGCTTTGCTAATCATACGCTGTAAACCCACAATCCAATCACCATTGACCTCTCACACACACACGCACACACACACACACACACACACACACACACACAGTCACACACACCCCGAGCCACAAATCTATTTGCGGCCCATCTGTGTTAAAGCCATTTAGTTTATTAGAGATGGATGAATTTACAGTAACGAGCCATTCCCATGACAAATAATCATTTTCAACCATTTGATGGTATAAATAAAAGGTGGCCTCAAGAGGGGACTAAGCTTAATCAGTGGAGTGTGTGTGCGTGCGTGTGTGTGTGTGGAAGGGCTGTGGAACTAACACTGAGTAAGGAGACACCACCAGAGAACTTCTCTCTCCATCTAAACACCATATTATCTCATCTCATTCCTTACCTTGCTACCCTCCCCTCTCAGTCCTTCCTCTAAACCTATCTATCCCTCTGTTAAATGCCATACTTTTATCTGTCTGTTACTAAGGGTGTGTCTTCCTATAGTCTGTGTGTATCGTCCTGCTGGCCGGTCTCTGAGTGTTGGTGTAAGCACAACATCCCTAGCCTGTGTACCAGTGCCATAACTGCATGTATACGTGTGTTTGTACGTGTCTGTCTGGGTGTCTGTCTGTGTGTCTGTATGTCTGTATGTCTGTGGGTCTGTGGGTCTGTGTGTCTGTGTGTCTGTCTGTCTGTCTGTCTGTCTGTCTGTCTGTCTGTCTGTCTGTCTGTCTGTCTGTCTGTCTGTCTGTCTGTCTGTCTGTCTATGTAACAGCCCTCATGTGAAACACACACACACACACACACACACACACACACACACACACACACACACACACACACACACACACACACACACACACACACACACACACACACACACACACACACACACACACAGCGGCCGTCTCCATGTGCCAGTAACGTGCTTGTCTGTGATTGGTTTAGGGTCTGTGTGACAGCGGCATGCCAATTGTCTCTAATAGGTTTGACCCAGACTAAGTCCAATTGGCCTAAGACTGTGAGCCCTGGGCCAGTCAAACAAACACACCCCCTTTAAAGGTCTTTGCATAAACCAAACAGTATCCAGTCAATACCCAGTCAATACCCAGTCAATACCCAGTCAATATCCAGTCAATATCCAGTCAATATCCAGTCAATACCCAGTCAATACCCAGTCAATACCCAGTCAATACCCAGTCAAACCCAGTCAAAACCCAGTCAATATCCAGTGTCTCTCTGTCTGTCTGTCTGCCTGCCTGCCTGTGTGTGTGTGTATGTCTGTCTGTCATTATGTGTGTGTGTCTGTGTGTGTGTGTGTGTGTGTCTGTCTGTGAGTCTGCCTGTCTGTCTGTGAGTCTGCCTGTCTGTCTGTCTGTCTGTCTGTCTGTCTGTCTGTCTGTCTGTCTGTCTGTCTGTCTGTCTGTCTGTCTGTCTGTCTGTCTGCCTGCCTGCCTGTCTGTCTGTCTGTCTGTCTGTCTGTCTGTCTGTCTGTCTGTCTGTCTGTCTGTCTGTCTGTCCGTCTGTGTGTGTGTCTGTGTGTGTGTCTGTGTGTGTGTGTGTGTCTGTCCTGTCTGTATGTTTATGTGTATGTGCCTGTGTCTGTCTGTGTCTGTCTGTGTCTGTCTGTGTCTGTCTGTGTCTGTCTGTGTCTGTGTCTGTGTCTGTGTCTGTGTCTGTGTCTGTGGCTGTGTCTGTGTCTGTGTTTGAGCAGTGCTTGGAAGGGTCAATCCACTCTGCCCTCTTATGTTAAACACACAATCAACACACACACACACAGCGGCCGTCTCCATGTGCCAGTAACGTCCTGGTTTGTGATTGGTTTAGGGTCTGTGTGACAACGTCATGCCAATGGTCTCTAATTGGTTTGACCCAGACTAAGTCCAATTGGCCTAAGACTGTTCCCCCTGGGCCACAGTCAAACAAACACACCCCATTTAAAGGTATTTGCCTAAACCAAGCAGTATCCAGTCAATACCCAGTCAATACCCAGTCAATACCCAGTCAATACCCAGTCAATACCCACACTTAGGCTGTATTCAGTCAGACACAATATCTACTGTACACGAGGCATTATACAAAGCAGGTTAAATATGCCGGAGGGAACATGCCAGAGGGAACATGCCAGAGGGAACATGCCAGAGGGAACATGCCAGGGGGAACATGCCAGGGGGAACATGCCAGGGGGAACATGCCAGGGGGAACATGCCAGAGGGAACATGCCAGGGGGAACATGCCAGAGGGAACATGCCAGGGGGAACATGCCAGAGGGAACATGCCAGAGGGAACATGCCAGAGGGAACATGCCAGGGGGAACATGCCAGAGAGAACATGCCAGAGGGAACATGCCAGAGGGAACATGCCAGGGGGAACATGCCAGGGGGAACATGCCAGAGGGAATATGCCAGGGGGAACATGCCAGGGGGAACATGGCAGGGGGAACATGCCAGAGGGAACATGCCAGAGGGAACATGCCAGGGGGAACATGCCGGAGGGAACATGCCAGAGGGAACATGCCAGAGGGAACATGCCAGAGGGAACATGCCAGAGGGAACATGCCAGAGGGAACATGCCAGGGGGAACATGGCAGGGGGAACATGCCAGGGGGAACATGCCAGAGGGAACATGCCAGGCAAGACATGTTGTGAGAAATGTCCGGGTAGCAAAGATGTTTAGCCATGGCTCTGCCTGAAACACAAGGCCCAAGGGATAGGGAAAGTAGCAAGGTTCACACACACACACACACACAGAACGAGCTATGTTTAAACATGAAACAAAACGGTTCGCTTACACTCCTAAAAATATACAGAGTTGACAATGAAGGGCCTGATCGGTACCATGACCAGTCACTCATTCATGTGACAGTGACACACCTTTACAGGAGTGCTCATGAAGACACAGGAAAATAAGTCACAAAGATATTTTAAAGTATCTCTAATTAGAGGAGTGAAGAGAACGATCAGATCCATTAACTGGATGATATTTAAAAATGAAAACGTGTGTGTACTCGCCGCAGAATGTTAATTTTGTACATTACTTGATTTCAGAACTCACACACAATTCTAATCAACTCCCAAACCATGCAAAAGCACAGAATATTTTATTTTTTAACTAAAATATAAATACACCCACACACATAAACATACACACAAACACTGAGGCCCTATCAGTGTGGGAGGCGTGTGTGTAGCGTGGTGGGCTAACTTGTCACATCTGGCTGTATTTTACAGCAGGCAGTAAATCCAGCTAAAAGTCAGTGACTCATGATGCCAATGATGATCTGCATACATCTACATGTAATCTACCAAACACTAACACTGTACATCTACATGTAATCTGCCTAACACCGTACATCTACATTTAATCTGCCAAGCACTAACACTGTACATCTACATTTAATCTACCAAACACTAACACCGTACATCTACATTTAATCTGCCAACCACTAACACCGTACATCTACATTTAATCTACCAAAAACTAACACCGTACATCTACATTTAATCTGCCAACCACCGTACATCTACATTTAATCTGCCAACCACCGTACATCTACATTTAATCTACCAAACACTAACACCGTACATCTACACTTAATCTGCCAAACACTAACACCGTACATCTACATTTAATCTACCAAACACTAACACCGTACATCTACATTTAATCTGCCAAACACTAACACCGTACATCTACATTTAATCTACCAAACACTAACACCCTACATCTACATTTAATCTGCCAAACACTAACACCGTACATCTACATTTAATCTGCCAACCACCGTACATCTACATTTAATCTGCCAAGCACATACACCGTACATCTACATTTAATCTGCCAAGCACTAACACCGTACATCTACATTTAATCTGCCAAACACCGTACATCTACATTTAATCTGCCAACCACCGTACATCTACATTTAATCTGCCAACCACCGTACATCTACATTTAATCTGCCAACCACCGTACATCTACATTTAATCTGCCAACCACCGTACATCTACATTTAATCTGCCAACCACCGTACATCTACATTTAATCTGCCAAGCACATACACCGTACATCTACATTTAATCTACCAACCACCGTACATCTACATTTAATATGCCAAACACTAACACCGTACATCTACATTTAATCTGCCAAACACTAACACCATACATCTACATTTAATCTACCAAACACTAACACCGTACATCTACATTTAATCTACCAACCACTAACACCGTACATCTACATTTAATCTGCCAACCATTAACACCGTACATCTATATTTAATCTGCCAACCACTAACACCCTACATCTACATTTAATCTGCCAAGCACTAACACCGTACATCTACATTTAATCTGCCAAGCACTAACACCGTACATCTACATTTAATCTGCCAACCACCGTACATCTACATTTAATCTGCCAACCACTAACACCGTACATCTACATTTAATCTGCCAAGCACTAACACCGTACATCTACATTTAATCTGCCAAGCACTAACACCGTACATCTACATTTAATCTGCCAAGCACTAACACCGTACATCTACATTTAATCTACCAACCACTAACAACATACATCTACATTTAATCTACCAACCACTAACACCGTACATCTACATTTAATCTACCAAACACTAACATCGTACATCTACATTTAATCTACCAAACACTAACACCGTACATCTACATTTAATCTGCCAAGCACTAACACCATACATCTACATTTAATCTGCCAACCACTAACACCGTACATCTACATTTAATCTGCCAAACACTAACACCGTACATCTACATTTAATCTACCAACCACTAACACCGTACATCTACATTTAATCTACCAACCACTAACACTGTACATCTACATTTAATCTGCCAACCACCGTACATCTACATTTAATCTACCAACCACTAACACCCTACATCTACATTTAAT
Organism: Salvelinus namaycush; assembly: GCF_016432855.1. Lineage (NCBI taxonomy): Eukaryota > Metazoa > Chordata > Actinopteri > Salmoniformes > Salmonidae > Salvelinus > Salvelinus namaycush. The sequence continues at coordinate 14,511,702 of NC_052321.1, read as the reverse complement.
CTACCAAACACTAACACCATACATCTACATTTAATCTACCAACCACTAACACCGTACATCTACATTTAATCTGCCAAGCACTAACACCGTACATCTACATTTAATCTGCCAAGCACTAACACCGTACATCTACATTTAATCTGCCAAACACCGTACATCTACATTTAATCTGCCAACCACCGTACATCTACATTTAATCTGCCAAGCACATACACCGTACATCTACATTTAATCTACCAACCACCGTACATCTACATTTAATATGCCAAACACTAACACCGTACATCTACATTTAATCTGCCAAACACTAACACCATACATCTACATTTAATCTACCAAACACTAACACCGTACATCTACATTTAATCTACCAACCACTAACACCGTACATCTACATTTAATCTGCCAAACACTAACACCCTACATCTACATTTAATCTGCCAACCATTAACACCGTACATCTATATTTAATCTGCCAACCACTAACACCCTACATCTACATTTAATCTGCCAAGCACTAACACCGTACATCTACATTTAATCTGCCAAGCACTAACACCGTACATCTACATTTAATCTGCCAACCACCGTACATCTACATTTAATCTGCCAACCACTAACACCGTACATCTACATTTAATCTGCCAAGCACTAACACCGTACATCTACATTTAATCTGCCAAGCACTAACACCGTACATCTACATTTAATCTGCCAAGCACTAACACCGTACATCTACATTTAATCTACCAACCACTAACAACATACATCTACATTTAATCTACCAACCACTAACACCGTACATCTACATTTAATCTACCAAACACTAACATCGTACATCTACATTTAATCTACCAAACACTAACACCGTACATCTACATTTAATCTGCCAAGCACTAACACCATACATCTACATTTAATCTGCCAACCACTAACACCGTACATCTACATTTAATCTACCAAACACTAACACCGTACATCTACATTTAATCTACCAACCACTAACACTGTACATCTACATTTAATCTGCCAACCACCGTACATCTACATTTAATCTACCAACCACTAACACCCTACATCTACATTTAATCTACCAAACACTAACACCATACATCTACATTTAATCTACCAACCACTAACACCGTACATCTACATTTAATCTGCCAAGCACTAACACCGTACATCTACATTTAATCTGCCAAGCACTAACACCGTACATCTACATTTAATCTGCCAACCACCGTACATCTACATTTAATCTGCCAACCACTAACACCGTACATCTACATTTAATCTGCCAAGCACTAACACCGTACATCTACATTTAATCTGCCAAGCACTAACACCGTACATCTACATTTAATCTGCCAAGCACTAACACCGTACATCTACATTTAATCTACCAACCACTAACAACATACATCTACATTTAATCTACCAACCACTAACACCGTACATCTACATTTAATCTACCAAACACTAACATCGTACATCTACATTTAATCTACCAAACACTAACACCGTACATCTACATTTAATCTGCCAAGCACTAACACCGTACATCTACATTTAATCTGCCAACCACTAACACCGTACATCTACATTTAATCTGCCAAACACTAACACCGTACATCTACATTTAATCTACCAACCACTAACACCGTACATCTACATTTAATCTACCAACCACTAACACTGTACATCTACATTTAATCTGCCAACCACCGTACATCTACATTTAATCTACCAACCACTAACACCCTACATCTACATTTAATCTACCAAACACTAACACCATACATCTACATTTAATCTACCAACCACTAACACCGTACATCTACATTTAATCTGCCAACCACTAACACCCTACATCTACATTTAATCTGCCAAACACTAACACAGTACATCTACATTTAATCTGCCAACCACTAACACCGTACATCTACATTTAATCTACCAACCACTAACACCGTACATCTATATTTAATCTGCCAACCACTAACACCGTACATCTACATTTAATCTGCCAACCACCGTACATCTACATTTAATCTGCCTAACACCATATATCTACATTTAATCTGCCAAACACTAACACCGTACATCTACATTTAATCTACCAACCACTAACACCGTACATCTACATTTAATCTGCCAACCACCGTACATCTACATTTAATCTGCCTAACACCATACATCTACATTTAATCTGCCAACCACTAAAACCGTACATCTACATTTAATCTGCCAACCACCGTACATCTACATTTAATCTGCCTAACACCATACATCTACATTTAATCTGCCAACCACCGTACATCTACATTTAATCTGCCTAACACCATACATCTACATTTAATCTGCAAAGCACTAACACCGTACATCTACATTTAATCTACCAACCACTAACACTGTACATCTACATTTAATCTACCAACCACTAACACTGTACATCTACATTTAATCTGCCAAACACTAACACCGTACATCTACATTTAATCTACCAAACACTAACACCGTACATCTACATTTAATCTACCAACCACTAACACCGTACATCTACATTTAATCTACCAACCACTAACACTGTACATCTACATTTAATCTGCCAACCACCGTACATCTACATTTAATCTACCAACCACTAACACCCTACATCTACATTTAATCTGCCAACCACTAACACCGTACATCTACATTTAATCTGCCAACCACCGTACATCTACATTTAATCTGCAAAGCACTGACACCGTACATCTACATTTAATCTACCAAGCACTAACACCATACATCTACATTTAGTCTACCAAACACTAACACTGTACATCTACATGTAATCTGCCTAACACCGTACATCTACATTTAATCTGCCAAGCACTAACACCGTACATCTACATTTAATCTACCAAACACTAACACCGTACATCTACATTTAATCTACCAAACACTAACACCATACATCTACATTTAATCTGCCAAACACTAACATCGTACATCTACATTTAATCTACCAAGCACTAACACCATACATCTACATTTAATCTACCAAACACTAACACCGTACATCTACATTTAATCTACCAACCACTAACACCCTACATCTACATTTAATCTGCCAACCACCGTACATCTACATTTAATCTGCCAAGCACTAACACCTGTAACGGCTTTCTTCCAGGGGTGAAGGAGAGGACCAAAGTGCAGCGCGGCTAGTGTTCAACATGTTTAATTAAAGAACAAGTGAAACACTACAAACAACATACAAAATAACAAATGTGAAAAAACCGAGACAGACCTATCTGGTGCAGACAAAACACAGAGACAGGAAACAACCACCCACAATCCCCAACACAAAACAAGCCACCTATATATGATTCTCAATCAGGGACAACGATTGACATCTGCCTCTGATTGAGAACCATATTAGGCTGGACACAGAAACAGACAAACTAGACACACAACATAGAATTCCCACCCAGCTCACGTCCTGACCAACACTAAACAAGCAAAACACATAAGAACTCTGGTCAGGACGTTACAGTACCCCCCTCCTGAGGTGCGGACTCCGAACGCACCCCTAAAACTCAAGAGGAGGGTCTGGGTGGGCATCTGTCCCTGGTGGCGGCTCCGGCGGTGGACGAGGACACCACTCCACCACTGTCTTTGTCCCCCTCCTTAGCGTCCTTTGAGTGGCGACCCTCGCCCACGACCTTGGCCTAGGAATCCTCCCCAAGGCCCCCACATGATTTAGGAGACAGCTCAGGACAGAGAGGTAGCTCAGGACAGAGAGGTAGCTCAGGACAGAGAGGTAGCTCAGGACAGAGGGGCAGCTCAGGAAAGAGGGGCAGCTCCGGACAGAGGGGCAGCTCCGGACAGAGGGGCAGCTCCGGACAGAGGGGCAGCTCCGGACTAATGGCAGCTCCGGACTGAGGGGCAGCTCCGGGCTGAGGGGCAGCTCATGACTGGAGGGCAGCTCATGACTGGAGGGCAGCTCATGACTGGAGGGCAGCTCATGACTGGAGGGCAGCTCATGACTGGCGGGCAGCTCATGACTGGCGGGCAGCTCATGACTGGAGGGCAGCTCATGACTGGAGGGCAGCTCATGACTGGAGGGCAGCTCATGACTGGAAGGCAGCTCATGACTGGAAGGCAGCTCATGACTGGAGGGCAGCTCATGACTGGAAGGCAGCTCATGACTGGAGGGCAGCTCATGACTGGAGGGCAGCTCATGACTGGCTGGCGGCTCATGACTGGCTGGCGGCTCTGGCAGCTCCTGACTGGCTGGCGGCTCTGGCAGCTCCTGACTGGCTGGCGGCTCTGGCAGCTCCTGACTGATGGCTCTGGCAGCTCCTGACTGGCTGGCGGCTCTGGCAGCTCCTGACTGGCTGGCGGCTCTGGCAGCTCCTGACTGACGGACGGCTCTAGCGGCTCCTGACAGACGGGCGGCTCTAATGGCTCGGGGCAGACGGATGGCTCAGATGGCGCTGGGCAGACGGATGGCTCAGACGGCGCTGGGCAGACGGATGGCTCAGACGGCGCTGGGCAGACGGATGGCTCAGACGGCGCTGGGCAGACAGATGGCTCAGACGGCGCTGGGCAGGCAGATGGCTCAGACGGCGCTGGGCAGGCAGATGGCTCAGACGGCGCTGGGCAGGCAGATGGCTCAGACGGCGCTGGGCAGGCAGATGGCTCAGACGGCGCTGGGCAGGCAGATGGCTCAGACGGCGCTGGGCAGGCAGGCAGTACAGACGGTGCTGGGCAGACGAGCAGTGCAGGCGGCGTTGGGCAGACGGCCGACTCTGACCTGCTGAGGCGCACAGTAGGCCTGGTGCGTGGTGCCGGAACTGGTGGTACCGGACTGGAGACACACACCTCAAGGCTAGTGCGGGGAGCAGGAACAGGGCACACTGAATTCTCAAAGCGCACTATAGGCCTGGTGCGTGGTACCGGCACTGGTGGTACCGGGCTGAGGGCACGCACCTCAGGGCGAGTGCGGGGAGAAGGAACAGTGCGTACAGGGCTCTGGAGACGCACAGGAGGCTTGATGCGTGGTGCCGGAAATGGAGGTACTGGGCTGGAGACACGCACCATAGGGAGAGTGCGTGGAGGAGGAACAGGGCTCTGGAGACGCACAGGAAGCCTGGTGCGTGGTGTAGGCACTGATGGTACTGGGCTGGGGCGGGAAGGTGGCGCCGGATATACCGGACCGTGCAGGCGTACTGGCTCCCTTGAGCACTGAGCCTGCCCAACCTTACCTGGTTGTATGCTCCCCGTAGCCCGCCCAGTGCGGGGAGGTAGAATAACCCGCACTGGGCTGTGTTGGCAAACCGGGGACACCATGCGTAAGGCTGGTGCCATGTATGCCGGCCCGAGGAGACGTACTGGAGGCCAGATACGTTGAGCCGGCTTCATGACACCTGGCTCAATGCCCAATCTAGCCCGTCCAGTGCGGGGAGGTGGAATAACCCGCACCGGGCTAAGCACAAGTACAGGAGACACCGTGCGCTCTTCCGCATAACACGGTGTCTGCCCGTACTCCCGCTCTCCACGGTAATCACACACCTCAGGGCGAGTACCGTGTATACTACGCACAAACCAACATCTCTCTCTCTTCGCTCTCCCCCAATATCACCAACAACTCATCAAATGTCTCATAATCTCCCATCCTTTCACTTTCCTCCAATCTGTCCAATAACTCCTCCACATTCTCCGACTCGTACCTCAATTTAGCCCACTGCTCCTTCTGGTAAGCACGGGGAACTGGCTCAAATCTCCCACTTGACCCAGCCATACTCCCCGTTTTCCCCCCCCCAAGAAATTTTTGGGGGAGCCTCTCGGGCTTCCAGCCACTCTGCCTTGCTAGCTCCCGCTGCTGCTGCTGCTGCCGCTGTTGCCTGTTGCCACGCTGCTTGGTCCGAGTTTGGTGGGTGGTTCTGTAACGGCTTTCTTCCAGGGGTGAAGGAGAGGACCAAAGTGCAGCGCGGCTAGTGTTCAACATGTTTAATTAAAGAACAAGTGAAACACTACAAACAACATACAAAATAACAAATGTGAAAAAACCGAGACAGACCTATCTGGTGCAGACAAAACACAGAGACAGGAAACAACCACCCACAATCCCCAACACAAAACAAGCCACCTATATATGATTCTCAATCAGGGACAACGATTGACATCTGCCTCTGATTGAGAACCATATTAGGCTGGACACAGAAACAGACAAACTAGACACACAACATAGAATTCCCACCCAGCTCACGTCCTGACCAACACTAAACAAGCAAAACACATAAGAACTCTGGTCAGGACGTTACAACACCGTACATCTACATTTAATCTGCCAACCACTAACACCGTACATCTACATTTAATCTGCCAACCACTAACACCGTACATCTACATTTAATCTGCCAAACACTAACACCGTACATCTACATTTAATCTGCCAAACACTAACACCGTACATCTACATTTAATCTACCAACCACTAACACCCTACATCTACATTTAATCTGACAACCACTAACACCGTACATCTACATTTAATCTGCCAAGCACTAACACCATACATCTACATTTAATCTGCCAACCACTAACACCGTACATCTACATTTAATCTACCAACCACTAACACTGTACATCTACATTTAATCTGCCAACCACCGTACATCTACATTTAATCTACCAACCACTAACACCCTACATCTACATTTAATCTACCAAACACTAACACCGTACATCTACATTTAATCTGCCAAGCACTAACACCGTACATCTACATTTAATCTGCCAACCACTAACACCGTACATCTACATTTAATCTGCCAAACACTAACACCGTACATCTACATTTAATCTGCCAACCACTAACACCCTACATCTACATTTAATCTACCAACCACTAACACCGTACATCTACATTTAATCTGCCAAACACTAACACCGTACATCTACATTTAATCTACCAAACACTAACACCGTACATCTACATTTAATCTGCCAAGCACTAACACCCTACATCTACATTTAATCTGCCAACCACTAACACCCTACATCTACATTTAATCTGCCAACCACTAACACCCTACATCTACATTTAATCTACCAAACACGAACACCGTACATCTACATTTAATCTGCCAAGCACTAACACCATACATCTACATTTAATCTACCAACCACTAACACCGTACATCTGGAGGACAAGCCCCTTCTATCACCCCCATCCCAGTCACACACACACACACACACACACACACACACACACGCTGTCACACACAAAAACATGCTGGAAAGCATGCAGTCACACACATTTGAGTTAAAATCTGTATTAATATCTTGACTTCTACCTCTATACTCAATCTACCCACGTCTTTCATCTCTCCCTCTTTCACCTCTTTCCCTTCCTCTCTCTCTCTCTGATCCGTCTCTTCATATAGTGTGGCAGTTTGAATAATTCAGGCATCCGGCTGACCGACCCAGAGTGTCCTGAGCTTGGCAGAGCTTTCCTCTCTACCTCTACCTCTTTCCCCTCTCTCTACCTCTATCCTCTCTCTACCTCTCTCTACCTCTATCCTCTATCCCCCTCTCTTTACCTCTTTCCCCTCTCTCTACCTCTATCCTCTCTCTACCTCTCTCTACCTCTATCCTCTATCCCCCTCTCTCTACCTCTATCCTCTCTCTACCTCTCTCTACCTCTATCCTCTATCACCCTCTCTTTACCTCTATCCCCCTCTCTTTACCTCTATCCCCTTCTCTCTACATCTATCCCCTTCTCTCTACCTCTCCCCCTCTCTCTACCCTCTATCCCCCTCTCTCTACCTCTTTCCCCTCTCTCTACCTCTATCCTCTCTCTACCTCTCTCTACCTCTATCCTTTATCCCCCTCTCGCTACCTCTATCCCCCTCTCGCTACCTCTATCCCCCTCTCTCTACCTCTATCCCGTTCTCTCTACCTCTATCCCCCCTCTCTCTACCTCTAACCCCCACTCTCTACCTCTATCCCCCTCTCTCTATCTCTATCCCCCTCTCTCTACCTCTATCCCCCTCACTCTACCTCTATCCCCCTCACTCTACCTCTAACCCCCTACCTCTATCCCCCTCGCTCTACCTCTAACCCCCTCTCTCTACCTCTATCCCGTTCTCTCTATCTCTATCCCCCTCTCTCTACCTCTATCCCCCTTCTCTCTACCTCTAACCCCCTTCTCTCTAGCTCTATCCCCCTCTCTCTATCTCTAACCCCCTCTCTCTACCTCTATCCCCTCTCTCTACCTCTATCCCCCTCTCTCTAGCTCTATCCCCCTCGCTCTACCTCTAACCCCCTCTCTCTACCTCTATCCCCCTGTCTCTATCTCTATCCCCCTCTCTCTACCTCTATCCCCCCCTCGCTACCTCTATCCCCCTCTCGCTACCTCTATCCCCCTCTCTCTATCTCTATCCCCCTCTCTCTATCTCTAACCCCCTGTCTCTACCTCTATCCCTCTCTCTCTACCTCTATCCCCCTCTCTCTATCTCTATCCCCCTCTCGCTACCTCTATCCCCCTTCTCTCTACCTCTATCCCCCTCTCTCTAGCTCTATCCCCCTCTCTCTAGCTCTATCCCCCTCTCTCTATCTCTAACCCCCTCTCTCTACCTCTATCCCCCTCTCTCTACCTCTAACCCCCTCTCTCTACCTCTATCCCCCTCTCTCTATCTCTATCCCCCTCTCTCTATCTCTATCCCCCTCTCTCTATCTCTATCCCCCTCTCTCTATCTCTAACCCCCTTCTCTCTACCTCGATCCCCCTTCTCTCTACCTCTAACCCCCTTCTCTCTATCTCTATCCCCCTCTCGCCACCTCTATCCCCCTCTCTCTAGCTCTATCCCCCTCTCTCTATCTCTAACCCCCTCTCGCCACCTCTATCCTCTATCCCCCTCTCTCTCTCGCTATCCCCTCTTGTCTATCTGTTTCTCTTCTGTATCAGTCTCTGCTCCACCTCTCTATACAAACCCAATATCCCTTTTTCATTGTACCTCTTTCTACGTTCTTTCTCCTCTTTTTTTCACTGTTACACACTATTTCTCTGTCTTGACTACTCTCCTTATCTCTCAGTCTCCCTCCCTCTTTCTACATGGTCACTGACATGTTCATTGAAGCAGTCAGACACAGCAGCAAAGGAAACAGGCCCAAACAGTAACCCTAACCACATTATAAACACAACCACAATCCAACCATAACATAATCACAACCACAATTCAACACATTTTAAATACACCCACAGCCAATTACTAAACACTAAAACAAACCCCAAATAACAAAGTATACCACCACTGCTGAAACAACACAGAGACGCTTTTAATGAACCTTCAGACGTAAGCCAAACCAAAGCATTTAAAAACATCACAATGGTGAACAAGCAACAAACATGTTTTCAGATGCTCACTGCCACCAGGGAAACAAAACAACACAATAACAAAGCAACCACTTGTAATACCCTTGTTAGAACCAAGTATAGTGTTTATTTGTTATAATTGATTGGTATTAGATTTAAAAGGTGATTGAATGCTCCTGAATTGTTATGTCGTTAATGCATTTCTTTTGAAGGAATATTTCTTTAAAGTACAAGTGAAATAGGTTGGTTTACTTTTATGTTTTGACCAATAAGGTAGCTTGTTAAGCTGAGGCCAATGGGAGAGTTGACCTGGTTAACAGGATGCCTGGGAAAGAGACGTTGAAGAAAGAGGGAGAGACGTTGAAGAAAGAGGGAGGAACGTTGAAGAAAGAGGGAGGGACGTTGAAGAAAGAGGGAGGGACGTTGAAGAAAGAGGGAGGGACGTTGAAGAAAGAGGGAGAGACGTTGAAGAAAGAGGGAGGGACGTTGAAGAAAGAGGGAGGGACGTTGAAGAAAGAGGGAGAGACGTTGAAAAAAGAGGGAGAGACGTTGAAGAAAGAGGGAGAGACGTTGAAGAAAGAGGGAGAGACGTTGAAGAAAAAGGGAGGGACGTTGAAGAAAGAGGGAGAGACGTTGAAGAAAGAGGGAGAGACGTTGAAGAAAGAGGGAGAGACGTTGAAGAAAGAGGGAGAGACGTTGAAGAAAAAGGGAGGGACGTTGAAGAAAGAGGGAGAGACGTTGAAGAAAGAGGGAGAGACGTTGAAGAAAGAGGGAGAGACGTTGAAGAAAGAGGGAGAGACGTTGAAGAAAGAGGGAGGGACGTTGAAGAAAGAGGGAGGGACGTTGAAGAAAGAGGGAGAGACGTTGAAGAAAAAGGGAGGGACGTTGAAGAAAGAGGGAGAGACGTTGAAGAAAGAGGGAGAGACGTTGAAGAAAAAGGGAGGGACGTTGAAGAAAGAGGGAGGGACGTTGAAGAAAGAGGGAGAGACGTTGAGGAAAGAGGGAGAGACGTTGAAGAAAGAGGGAGAGACGTTGAAGAAAGAGGGAGAGACGTTGAAGAAAGAGGGAGAGACGTTGAAGAAAGAGGGAGAGACGTTGAAGAAAGAGGGAGAGACGTTGAAAAAAGAGGGAGAGACGTTGAAGAAAGAAACTATAAAAGAAGACGATAAAAGTTCAACAAAACCCAAATCTACTGAGTTTTGAAGGGAAATATTGATTTTATTTTAGAAGAGAGTTATTATTATTTTGTTAAGAAAGACTTAGTAGAGATTGAAGCTACCGTTTCATCGTGGAGGTATTTGACAGCTCGAGGTTAGCCTAGCGTCATGCGAGAACTGGAGAGAATTGCTTGTGGAAGATTAATGAGTTCATGTTACCATGGGATATCTGTTGCTGCTAAGGAGTACTGTCTGCATTGATACTGTGCATCTTGTGAGGACACCTGCATGGAACTGCTATACTTCGCTGAGGAAATATCTACGAGTAGTGAGTAACCACAACGGGTTCGGGACTTTATGTGTGTCGTCATTTCTTGGGGGGGAGCTCCAACGCGCACCAATGGGTTTAACCAAGCTTGCAATTCATTTGGACATGGGTTGTGAAAAATCATTGGGGTTCATTATTTCTTTCTTTTGATGTGGTACATTGAAAATGTGATAATATACATCTTGAACCGTATGTCTGTTGCGTTGGTGGAGTCATTTACTGTTTCAGTTTCATTTAATGCATGGGGAAGCATATCCTTATATAATTACAAAAATCTATAATCATTCTATCTGAAGTGAATCCCCTAGTTTGTCATCATCCTAGATAGTTTACAATAGGGATTCTTATTGGAGATGTCCTTCTCACCTAATATCCCATGCTGTTAAGATATTCTAAGTAAGGTAATATCGTGAGAGTCACATTTGAGCCTGGTGAGAGGGTTACACACTAAACAGCAGCCAGCCCAGTAACCCTTGTACACAACAACTAGCTAGCTACCCATTAAAGTGTCAACACAACTTAGCGTCATGTACTGTGTGTACTCCGACTAACCTCCTCACAGACCTGGGGAGCATTCAGGTGGGGGAAATGTACTGAACATTATAAAAACATTCTACAACGGTGTTCCCTTCTGAACGCAGCCCATACCCTTTATCACTGTAATCTAAACCTACAGAAAGATTATAGTAGTAGTGGGAGATGTACAGCACACTGGATGAATGGTAAATTATGGAGGAGACAAAGACGTAGACATCACACACACACACCCACACACTAACAAAAACAACACATTTTATCTTCACACACTACGACATTGAGACATGGAAAAGACAACAGTACTTTGAATTGGCTTTTGATGTAGTGTGTGTGTGTGTGTGTGTGTGTGTGTGTGTGTGTGTGTGTGTGTGTGTGTGTGTGTGTGTGTGTGTGTGTGTGTGTGTGTGTGTGTGTGTGTGTGTGTGTGTGTGTGTGTGTGTGTGTGTGTGAGGATGTTTCCTCTCTTACCTTGGGTTATAAAGTGCATGTGCGTCACACATGTGAGTGGCGTCGAGGTCGTACGTCTGTTGCATTCTCCAGGCGCTGCCACATTTGCCGTACTTATCTTCGCTATTAACCTGGGCCTTTGATAAGTTCATTCTACAACACAGAGAATCACAAGGAACAGGGGGTCAGAAAGGAGCAGCAGTCTGGGAGGAGAACACAGAGACAGTAGGACTGACACCTCAGACAGGGAACAGGGGGTCAGATAGGAGCAGCAGTCTGGGGAGGAGAACACAGAGACAGTAGGACTGACACCTCAGACAGGGAACAGGGGGTCAGATAAGAGCAGCAGTCTGGGAGGAGAACACAGAGACAGTAGGACTGACACCTCAAAACAGACAGGGAACAGGGGGTCAGATAGGAGCGGCAGTCTGGGAGGAGAACACAGAGACAGTAGGACTGACACTTCAGACAGGGAACAGGGGGTCAGATAGGAGCAGCAGTCTGGGAGGAGAACACAGAGACAGTAGGACTGACACTTCAGACAGGGAACAGGGGGTCAGATAGGAGCAGCAGTCTGGGAGGAGAACACAGAGACAGTAGGACTGACACCTCAAAACAGACAGGGAACAGGGGGTCAGATAGGAGCAGCAGTCTGGGGAGGAGAACACAGAGACAGAAGGACTGCCACCTTAAACAGACAGGGAACAGGGGGTCAGATAGGAGCAGCAGTCTGGGGAGGAGAACACAGAGACAGTAGGACTGACACTTCAGACAGGGAACAGGGGGTCAGATAGGAGCAGCAGTCTGGGGAGGAGAACACAGAGACAGTAGGACTGACACCTCAGACAGGGAACAGGGAGTCAGATAGGAGCAGTAGTCTCGAAGGAGAACACAGAGACAGTAGGACTGACACTTCAGACAGGGAACAGGTGGTCAGATAGGAGCAGCAGTCTGGGAGGAGAACACAGAGACAGTAGGACTGACACCTCAGACAGGGAACAGGGAGTCAGATAGGAGCAGTAGTCTGGGGAGGAGAACACAGAGACAGTAGGACTGACACTTCAGACAGGGAACAGGGGGTCAGAAAGGCCCAGCAGTCTCGGAGGAGAACACAGAGACAGTAGGCCTGACACTTTAGTTCAACAGACAGTTAGCCTGTACATATTGAGCGTATTATCAAATAGGAAGCCTGGAGAACACATAGAGTTAACCTGTACCACAGCACATGTAAAAACACTTGTTTCAAAGTGGATGTAAGTTCAGCATGAGGGGCATATTTCAGCAATGTATTTCACTACATTGGTTATTGATAGATGATTGCTACTTTTCCATATTAATGATGTACGGTAGATGTAGCACAGCCATTTAGGAAATTATATTTGTAATGCCCCTAACTGTACATACTAAATGATGGTCAGACAGGACACCTGAGTACAATGGAACAGGTTTACTGACGCTACCTTAGACAGACTAGAGACTCAGAATATTACAGACAGACAGAGACAGACAGGACTTGTATATACAGTATGCACATCATGGGGCCTATATAAGACAACAACAGAGAGTGCTTACGAACACTTTTTATGGCCTTGAGCTATGGTAACGTTTACCGACATCTGTGACAGGCCGCATGCACAGCAGAGGTCGTTCATGGTAAATGTTTAACGGCTGCATTTACCGGACAGTGTTACTTAGGAGAGGGGTGTGTGTGACATTAATAGAAGCCTTCCTGGACAGTTATAATACGCTACGGGTATTATTGGTCTTGGGATAAAAGTAAGGAAAGGGGATGGACTGTTAGCTGTCAATCAAATCCCACCTCTGCATCAGGGGAGGAGCTGTCTCCAGGGTGATAAGGTAACCCCCGGCAATGGAATCAGAATCATCGTCTGAAAATGTAAAAAAATATATTTTTTTAAAGTGCAGAAAAGTACGGACAGTCCAGACAGTTTGACGTCACTGAGAGGAAACTGTGTGTGTGTGTGTAAGGAAATTGCCAGGTGCCCTACATTAAAAGAGAACACCAGGGGAAAGATCCCTAGACTAATAATAAGAATATCTTTATATTAGCACGTGAAAAAATAGAGGGTCAAATTTAGACATTCCACTACGAAAGAAATGTCTTAAAACTCACTCTTAAAATAGATAGAGCTAAAATCACTGTAATTGAAAATAAAAAACACTCATCTAAATGTGGGCAACAAATCTGTGAAAACACTCATCTAAATGTGGGCAACAAATCTGTGAAAACACTCATCTAAATGTGGGCAACAAATCTGTGAAAACACTCATCTAAATGTGGGCAACAAATCTGTGAAAACACTCATCTAAATGTGGGCAACAAATCTGTGAAAACACTCATCTAAATGTGGGCAACAAATCTGTGAAAACACTCATCTAAATGTGGGCAGCAAATCTGTGAAAACACTCATCTAAATGTGGGCAGCAAATCTGTGAAAACACTCATCTAAATGTGGGCAGCAAATCTGTGAAAACACTCATCTAAATGTGGGCAACAAATCTGTGAAAACACTCATCTAAATGTGGGCAGCAAATCTGTGAAAACACTCATCTAAATGTGGGCAGCAAATCTGTGAAAACACTCATCTAAATGTGGGCAGCAAATCTGTGAAAACACTCATCTAAATGTGGGCAGCAAATCTGTGAAAACACTCATCTAAATGTGGGCAGCAAATCTGTGAAAAAACTCATCTAAATGTGGGCAGCAAATCTGTGAAAACACTCATCTAAATGTGGGCAACAAATCTGTGAATAGTGTATAAAAGGATCATGGTAATACCTTCACTCTCTGTTTTCTCTCCAGGTTAATCTTTTTCCTTCTTTCTTTCATTCTGTCTATTCAGCCTAATACAAATATGTTCTATATTATAATACACATATATTATAATAATTGTTAATTTGGGTATGAGACCAAATCATTTAAAAAAAAGAAAGAATGTGATAATCTAATAGTCCCTTAATGTTTGTGTAATACGTTGTGTCTGTTGTTATCTCTATGTGTGTATAAGTAAATACGTCAGAACATGGACCTCACATACTGATAAACACATGTTTACCACACAAACACAGACACACTGGAACACTGTCTTTGTGTGTGTGTGTGTGTGTGTGTGTGTGTGTGTGTGTGTGTGTGTGTGTGTGTGTGTGTGTGTGTGTGTGTGTGTGTGTGTGTGTGTGTGTGTGTGTGTGTGTGTGTGTAAATCCATGCCTGCATGCATATATGTATGCGTGTGTCCATGTGTACAAGCCTATACGTGTGTGCATGTGTGTGTGCGTGCATGTACAGAGAGAGAACATTCAGTCCTGATGGTTGTGTGTGTGTGTGTGTGTGTGTGTGTGTGTGTGTGTGTGTGTGTGTGTGTGTGTGTGTGTGTGTGTGTGTGTGTGTGTGTGTGTGTGTGTGTGTGTGTGTGTGTGTGTGTGTGTGTGTGTGTGTGTGTGTGTGTGTGTGTGTGGCTGGCCAGGCCGGCAGGCTATGGTAAAGTAGAAAAAGGCCTGTGCGTGTAATGTGTTGCCTTTAGTTCCAGGTGAGTGAACAGGATGAATCGATACGGTTCTGCAGACACGGCCGGCTCCAACACACAGCCATGGACAAGCCCCTGCTCGGCCCTGCTCAGCCCTGCTCAGCCCTGCTCAGCCCTGCTCAGCCCTGCTCAGCGTTCTATCTACTGTAGGGGCTCAACTCAATACAGCGCCTGCCGCGCGCTACGTATTCACTTACATTAGCAAAAATGCTAAAATACCAACGTCGCGCAGCGGGATTAGCACACCATTGCTTTATTACATTACGCTTTGTGGTGTGATAATCGGATTGAGTTTTAAACCTTACCTTCATAAAATATAAAAGGTTATTTGGGGAAAAAGACCATTACTTTGGAGAGGGTTTAGTCTACAATATATAGAGCACAGCAGCAGAGTTAGGAGACACACTGCTTATCTTGTACTTTTAGGAGGACAATTAGGAGACATTTAGGAAGACATTTTAGGAATTTAGGAGACTTGCCTAGTTCAACTTTTTGTTTTAAATCACACAAAAAACGCTGCATTATTTTATACTAAATATATTTTTATTTCAAGAAACATTTCAGGTAAACAAAATATATATTAATAATAAATGTTACTGAAAACAAATTAACTTAAATACTTATGGTCTCAAATCAAAGCCTAAAAATCAAATATTACTTTCAGTTAGCAGCATGCAAAGCAAAATACAGTCTAATTAAATTTAAAAAATTGCAACATACACAAATGTACACACAATACATTCACACTTCACGATGCGCACAAGTTAACATTAAACTACTAATTAGTACAAATATCTCTCCCACGTAACAACAACTTAATAACTGAGAGAGTTGACCATTGTTGCAGCTTACCTTCCTTTATTGATACATAGTGTGTGAGGGTCTCTGAATAGCAGATGCTGTGAGGGTCTCTGAATAGCAGATGCTGTGAGGGTCTCTGAATAGCAGATGCTGTGAGGGTCTCTGAATAGCAGATGCTGTGAGGGTCTCTGAATAGCAGAATAGCAGATGCTGTGAAACACACCCCTATACATACAACACTACCATACCACCAGAGAGACAGACACACCTGACCCCTATACATACAACACTACCATACCACCAGAGAGACAGACACACCTGACCCCTATACATACAACACTACCATACCACCAGAGAGACAGACAGAGCAAGAGAGAGAGTAGACCATGTTGACACTGGTCTACTACCATTGCTTTAATGTATTGTTGTTCTGGTTAATATTGTTGTTGTAGTTGTTGTTAATGGTAATCCCATTTCCACTACTACTATTATTATTGCTGTTGGTCCCACCATTTATTTATATATAAATATATATATTTTTTTATATAAATATATATATATTTTATATATAAATATATATTTTTCATTTTTCTATATGTATACTTTGACAATGTAAGTAATAATGAACTTACCATGTCAATATAGTCAATTGAATTGAATTGAATTGAGAGAGAGAGTGCGAGAGAGAGAGAGAGAGAGAGAGAGAGTGAGAGAAAACGCGACTGCCATCTCAGCACTCTCAGAGTCCAGAGAGAGGAGAGGAGAGGAGGAGCGGAAGACAACAAAAGTATGTGATAAAATGGAGGGCTGGAAGAAGGAGATGTGTGTACCCTCAGGAGGAGTATGTCAGGGACTAACCAAGTCTAGACCCAGGCTGTATAAACCAACATTAACAAGATATGTCGGCTTACAGTAATACAGAACCAGCATCATGCAGTACTTGGAGAATTGGAGAAAAGAGTCAGAATGTTTATACATTAACATATAATGTATTGTTGTAATATTTCCTACTTCTAAAAATAAAACCCAAACTTGTCAGAATAAATCTCTGCTTCAAAACTATAATTTCACAATGACAAATAATGGACTGATGTTGTATGTAAAGGAATGTACAGTATTTAAAAGGAAAAGGGATTGGATAGGAGAAGAGGAGAGAAGAGAGAGAGAAACTGAGGGGGACAGAGAGAAGAGAAGAGAGAGAGGAACTGAGGGGGACAGAGAGAAGAGAAGAGAGAGAGGAACTGAGGGGGACAGAGAGAAGAGAAGAGAGAGAGGAACTGAGGGGGACAGAGAGAAGAGAAGAGAGAGAGGAACTGAGGGGGACAGAGAGAAGAGAAGAGAGAGAGGAACTGAGGGAGACAGAGAGAAGAGAGAGGAACTGAGGGGGATAGAGAGAAGAGAAGCGAGAGAGGAACTGAGGGGGACAGAGAGAAGAGAAGAGAGAGAGGAACTGAGGGGGGCAGAGAGAAGAGAAGAGAGAGAGGAACTGAGGGGGACAGAGAGAAGAGAAGAGAGAGAGGAACTGAGGGGGATAGAGAAAAGAGAAGAGAGAGAGGAACTGAGGGGGACAGAGAGAAGAGAGAGGAACTGAGGGGGATAGAGAGAAGAGAAGCGAGAGAGGAACTGAGGGGGACAGAGAGAAGAGAAGAGAGAGAGGAACTGAGGGGGACAGAGAGAAGAGAAGAAAGAGAGGAACTGAGGGGGACAGAGAGAAGAGAAGAGAGAGAGGAACTGAGGGGGATAGAGAAAAGAGAAGAGAGAGAGGAACTGAGGGGGACAGAGAAGAGAAGAGCGAGAGGAACTGAGGGGGACAGAGAGAAGAGAGAGGAACTGAGGGGGATAGAGAGAAGAGAAGCGAGAGAGGAACTGAGGGGGACAGAGAGAAGAGAAGAAAGAGAGGAACTGAGGGGGACAGAGAGAAGAGAAGAGAGAGAGGAACTGAGGGGGACAGAGAGAAGAGAAGAGAGAGAGGAACTGAGGGGGACAGAGAGAAGAGAAGAAAGAGAGGAACTGAGGGGGACAGAGAGAAGAGAAGAGAGAGAGGAACTGAGGGGGATAGAGAAAAGAGAAGAGAGAGAGGAACTGAGGGGGACAGAGAAGAGAAGAGCGAGAGGAACTGAGGGGGACAGAGAGAAGAGAGAGGAACTGAGGGGGATAGAGAGAAGAGAAGCGAGAGAGGAACTGAGGGGGACAGAGAGAAGAGAAGAAAGAGAGGAACTGAGGGGGACAGAGAGAAGAGAAGAGAGAGAGGAACTGAGGGGGACAGAGAGAAGAGAAGAGAGAGAGGAACTGAGGGGGATAGAGAAAAGAGAAGAGAGAGAGGAACTGAGGGGGCATCTGTGAAAGAACATTAACCTATAGGGTTCTACATGAACCTATTTCACACTCCTGTCAGAAGGTGTAAGGAGCGCACACACTCGCGCGCGCGCACACACACACACACACACACACACACACACACACACACACACACACACACACACACACACACACACACACACACACACACACACACACACACACACACACACACACACACACACACACACACATACACGGATTAGCACACAGGACATTGAGCAAAATTACGCCAAGTACCTGTGTATGTGTGTGTCCATGCCTTGCTGATGCTTAGTTACTCACTCAAGTGTTGCTAGTCCATCTGTGAATGGAAGGCCCGTGACTGTGCATGTGTGCACGCACGTGCATGCGTGTGTGTGGGTATGTGTGTGTGTGTGATGGTGAAGCTGTGATTGATGAGACAGGTGCCATTCTTCCTAATGCAGAAGCAGGAGCCCTGAGGAGCACAAATGCCACCACCACCGGCCTCCCGCTGTCCCTCCTCCCCTCTGCCCCGAAACACCCAGAGGAAAGTAGTGACTCACCCAGAGGAAGTAGTGACTCACCCAGAGGAAAGTAGTGACTCACCCAGAGGAGAGTAGTGACTCACCCAGAGGAAAGTAGTGACTCAACCAGAGGAGAGTAGTGACTCACCCAGAGGAGAGTAGTGACTCATCCAGAGGAGAGTAGTGACTCACCCAGAGGAGAGTAGTGACTCACCCAGAGGAGAGTAGTGACTCACCCAGAGAAAAGTAGTGACTCACCCAGAGGAGAGTAGTGACTCACCCAGAGGAGAGTAGTGACTCACCCAGAGGAAAGTAGTGACTCACCCAGAGGAGAGTAGTGACTCACCCAGAGGAAAGTAGTGACTCACCCAGAGGAAAGTAGTGACTCACCCAGAGGAGAGTAGTGACTCACCCAGAGGAAAGTAGTGACTCACCCAGAGGAAAGTAGTGACTCACCCAGAGGAGAGTAGTGACTCACCCAGAGGAAAGCAGTGACTCACCCAGAGGAAAGTAGTGACTCACCCAGAGGAAAGTAGTGACTCACCCAGAGGAAAGTAGTGACTCACCCAGAGGAAAGTAGTGACTCACCCAGAGGAAAGCAGTGACTCACTGTTTACTTAATGCTGTGTCTGTTCTGTTCTGTTCTGTGTTTTTCGTAAAGGGTGCAGGTGGGTAGTTCAGAATGGCTGTGTGGTGTTAGCATTAGTGTGTGTGTGTGTGTGTGTCGGGGGAAGGTGGGGTTCGGTGTGTGTTTGTTAGCGTTAGCGACAGGAGCTGTTAGCGGGTTGAGTGCCAGATGGACTGTCGGCTTTAATACTGAACGTGTGGGTAGGTGACAGTACCGACTGCGGGAAGAAGAGAGGAGATGGAGGGAGAGGAGGAGATGGTGGGAGAGAAGGAGGAGAGGAGGAGATGGGGGGAGAGGGGGGTGAGGGGGTGAGGGGGAGATGGGGGAGAGGAGGAGAGGAGGAGATGGGGGAGAGGAGGTAGAAAGGAGGTGATGGAGGAGAGGAGGGGGTGAGGAGGAGATGGGGGAGAGGAGGAGATGGGGGAGAGGAGCGGGTGAGGAGGATATGGGGGAGAGAAGGAGATGGGGGGAGAGAAGGGGGTGAGGAGGAGGTGGGGGAGAGGAGGAGATGGGGGAAAGGAGGAGATGGGGGAGAGGAGGAGATGGGGGAGAGGAGGAGATGGGGGAGAGGAGGAGATGGGGGAAAGGAGGAGATGGGGGAGAGGAGCGGGTGAGGAGGATATGGGGGAGAGAAGGAGGTGGGGGAGAGGAGGAGATGGGGGAAAGGAGGGGGCCAGGTCGTTCAAGATTGACATAGAAATTGGACGTCTATCCTGAGGACCTTGGGAAATGCCTTCAAAACAGTGAGCGCTATTACCATCATGTAGGCTTGGGTTTTGCTAGGGCGTTGTGAACGGGGTGGTAATCCAACTCTGGATCAGAACGTTGCGTGTTTGGTCCTAGTTGGTCCTAACCATTCGGAATGAGTGCCTAAACTTAAAGCTTAACGTTGAAATTTGACATTTGGAGAAAAGGAACAATACAGAGCAGTAGGAGAAAGATTTTGAAAGTTGACGTTTGTAGAATATGGATGAAAGTCTAATTTGGGACTGTGAGAGCTTGTTGAGGAGGCAATAGGGAGCAAGAGGGGGAGAGGAAGAGATGGGGTAGAGGAGGAGATGGGGAGAGAGGAGGAGATGGGGAGAGAGGAGGAGATGGGGGAGAGGAAGAGATGGGGTAGAGGAGGAGATGGGGTAGAGGAAGAGATGGGGTAGAGGAGGAGATGGGGAGAGAGGAGGAGATGGGGAGAGAGGAGGAGATGGGGAGAGAGGAGGAGATGGGGGAGAGGAAGAGATGGGGTAGAGGAGAAGATGGGGTAGAGGAGGAGATGGGGGAGAGGAGGAGATGGGGTAGAGGAGAAGATGGGGTAGAGGAAGAGATGGGGTAGAGGAGGAGATGGGGAGAGAGGGGGAAGTGTTCTAAAGGAACTCATTCTAAACGGGTTAAAAATGAAGAACACAAACACTATGTGCCTACCAACTGGGTTTCTGGGTTTCTTTTCACCTAAAACTACATTTGGCCTATAAACTGTGCTATAGTCTGCGCTGATGAAGGAATATTCCTGTTCTCAGGTATAATCTGACACAGAATCAAACAAATCTCTAATCAGAGTAAAAACATTCTCCAAAACAACACTCCTTTGAGTCGATAAAACAGTCAAATAATCACATTCTAAAATTCTAAAATAACCAATAAAAAAATGAAATGTGTTGGTTACTGAAAATACAACTAATATTTATCCAAGCACTTAATTCAGAGTTGTTGTTGTTGTGATTAGGAAGTAGGAACGACAAGGACTGATGAACTGGGAGGGTACTGGGGGCATGGCCGGGGAGCTCGACCATACCGCGTGTACACACAGCTCCCTAGAGCTCCTGGTGTGGTCAAGCACAGCTAAGTGACAACCACAACACATACACACACATACACAGCACATGTATACAACAAACTTACACCTTACACCAGTTTAGTTGTCTGTGTTTATGCCTTTATATGTGTTAGTCTGTCCATTCAGACATGCTGGGCAGGATAAACCTAGCAGATTGCTCCTTGCGATACTGTCATCGCAAATAAAACTCTATAAAACAACAGTGGCGCAAAGAGATGCATTTATAGTAGGAGAAAATAAATTAAATATGGGGAAAATCAAATGAATCAGCTGCGGGATGCAAATTAAATGAAATTAAATTGTTTTCTATTGCAACAGTAATTGATAATTTACTAGGAAATTAAAACAATTTACTCAATAAATAAACTGCCTTTTAATAATAAAAATACACTACTTCCCTTTCCTTTTAGCAGTGTTTACTTGACTTAACTACTCTGGTTAAAAATGTTTCCATCCCAAAAAAACACAACATAAATCAATATATGCCTCATTCTAAGTATTTTCAAATAGGTTCCCGTTTGTACGTTCATTTTTAAACAAACCCCAAGACATGCACAGTGTCCGTTTCAGACTACATTTGTTGTGGTATTGTATCATTACCAAACCAGAGTTTAAGAGGGGTAAAAAGCAATGGGAGAAGAGGGTCCTCAGATCTAGTTCCAACTGAACGCAACGCTAAACTGGAGAGAGAGAGGGAGAGAACGAGGGAGACGGAGAGACAAGGAATAGGGGAACGATGCCGAAATGAGAGAGAGAGATGAGAGACAAATGAGAGAGAGATGAGAGATGAGAGAGAGATATGAGAAAGAGATGAGAGATATATGAGAGAGAGATGATAGAGAGATGAGAGAGAGATATGGGAGAGAGATGAGAGATATATGAGAGAGAGATGATAGAGAGATGATAGAGAGATGAGAGAGAGATATGGGAGAGAGATATGGGAGAGAGATGAGAGATATATGAGAGGGAGATGATAGAGAGATGAGAGAGAGATGAGAGAGAGATATGAGAGAGAGATGAGAGAGAGATATGGGAGAGAGATGAGAGAGAGATATGAGAGAGAGATATGGGAGAGAGATGAGAGCGAGATGAGAGAGAGATATGGGAGAGAGATGAGAGAGAGATGAGAGAGTGATGGGGTCCTGTCATTCTCCCCCCATCAGTCACACTCGTGAAGCATGATGGGAGGATGAGAGGAGGAAATATTTCACTGTCAGACAGGAGGCTGCATGGATATTCATTCCCCCCCACCTCTCTGTCTCTGCTGCAGGACAATGACAATTTAATCATTCCATACAAGACCACACCATACAGAGGAGAGCAGAGAGCTCACACACACACACACGCACGCACGCAGGCAGGCAGGCAGGCAGGCAGGCACGCACGCCCACCCACCCACCCCCCCACCCACCCACACACCCACACACACACACACACACACACACACACACACACACACACACACACACACACACACACACACACACAAACACACACTGCTTCCTCCTCCCCTCTCTCCTGGCCAAACCAGCAGGCCGCCCTATTTGATAAGCATAACAGACCTAGCACTTAACCCTCTTCCCCTAGCCCACACACACACTCACACTCACACACACACTCACACTCACACACACACACACACGTACGTACGTAGACACGCACACACACACACCTTGTTTTTAGAGTTACTACGCTACCCCATCCACTCTCGCCGAAAAAATGCACAAAACATGGAGATAACATGATAAACGATCAGCTGTCAATTCACACTCTCTTTTTATAGAGGAACATTCAAACAGAAGGGAGAAACAGGACGCGTGAATGACGGAGGAGGGGAATCCACAGGGGGAAGAGAGGGATGGAGAGAGGGAGAGATGGGGGATGAGTGGAGTGGAGGGGAATTGAATTGAAAGGTGGGAAGCGTCTCTCTCTATCTCTTTCTGGACGTCTAATTCGCTCAGCGTTCAGTCTCTGTAGCGACAGCGACATGGGGTGTAATTGCTAATTGCGACGCGTACCTCCGGAATGTTGAGGCCATGTGTGTGTGTGGTGTCGTCCCTCCTAAGGCTCTTTCAACTCCTCATAAAAGCCATTGCAACCCTCTCTCTCTGTCTCTCTCACACACACACACACACACACACACACACACACACACACACACACACACACACACACACACACACACACACACACACACACACACACACACACACACACACACACACACACACACACACACACACACACAAAGAGCCTTGTCACACACACCCTGATGGATTGAACATAAATCAAATAAATTGACAATCACATCATCAAGGCCTCCTCCTCCTATTCCTCTTCCTCCTCTTCCTCCTTCTCCTCCTCCTCCTCTATCCTTTCATACTCAGCCCTCTAAGGCTTTCTGCTCGCATTAGTAGATGTGTGTGTGATTTTGTTGTACGTGCATGTGCTTGTGTGTGTCTCTGTGTCGCTGAGTGTGTGTCAATGTGTGTGATTGCATCTTACGTGTGTGTGCGTGTGCGCCCGCGTCCGCAGGAGCACTTATTGCCCCCCTGTCAAACAAAAGACTCCCCCCTCCCGTCTCTGAGGGGTGAATGGGTCTGCTCAGGAGGCTCTCTCTTTGAGCCACAGTTAATTACCCTTGGAATGCCTCACACTCTGAACAAGAGGGGCCGACACCGCCACCGTGTGTGTGCGCTTGCGCTCATGTGTGTGGAGACAATGGGACAGCCATCAGACAGCCGGGAACACGCAGATGCATAAAAACACATCATACTTCACCCGTACACACAGGGACGATACACGAGCACACACACACACACACACACGCACACACACACACACACACACACACACACACACACACACACACACACACACACACACACACACACACACACACACACACACACACACACACACACACACACATTCAAACTTACCGGTGAGAAAAAATATCCATGCCACATATTGAGGCTGCATATTGACGTGATTTGACAGATAAATTAAGTAAATTATTTTATACGGAGATTAATATTAATTTAATTTACGCAAAATCCCTCGATTTCCCTGATCCCTCTCTCCAGTGCTTTCCTCATTTCCACACAGAGAATGTCAGATTGAGAGACGGAGAGGAAAAACCAAAACTCCTCGTACTTGTCCCCCGGCCAGCCTGGCTGGTTGTGTCAGAATGTGGTGTGATGTATAGAAAAAGCAGGCTGTCTCTCTCACAGACAGAGCTCTCCATTAGAAATCATTCATTTAGGAATGATATATCTGTTACAGCATTAGATTCTGATTTGTTTCATTCATTCTTAGAAATGTTCAAGTATGTTAAATACACTGCATTTATTCTACAGAATTGAAAAGCATAAATTGCGCCATCAAATTTCTTAGAATGTATATTATTTAAATGTCCCACATTTTAAATCTGCATAATTTTTCAATTTCATATCCCTGTCCTAAATCTACAAAACTGCAGAGCAAGATGCTCTGTCTCACTAAGTGTATTTAGAAACGAATGCAAAAAAAATTACATGTCATGTCATGAGTCGACAATAAAAATCATATTCTGAACATAGAAAATAATGTATTTTACTGCATTGAGTCCACAAACAAGACACCGCATGAATACGAATTGTATTAAAATGTAAATTGTAGTTAAAATGTAATTTTAAAAAAATCACATAGCACCATTATTTATTTGGGAAATAAATGTAGAATAATATCTAATAACTACAAACCACAACATCCACCTTCACAGCTTAAAGAATCAGCCCAAGCCATTAAAACAGTTCTCTATTCTTTCAGTAGAAAACCTGTCCTGTAAACCTGCATTCAACATCCCCTTGACCTCTACGATTAACCAGCAAAACAAACACACTAAATCAATTGAACTAAGAGGAGAAAAACACTTAATGATATGCAAATTAAATGTATGTTCAGGCATGAAAGGAATACAATTATGATAATCAGCAAAACGGCGCTTGTTATTATTATTATCATTATTTGTATTATTATCATTATCCTTAATATATCAATTAGAATCCCACTCATCAACTTCTATGTAGAAGATGAGCGGGGAGTGAGTGGGGAGAGAGGAGCGTGAGTACTATGAGTATATCCTGGTTATAGCTGGTATCGAGGGAGGGATTCAGACAGTGTGTTTCTTTATGAGCAGCGACTCTAACCCCGGATCACTAAGGACACTGAGAGAGGGGAAAACCCAGGCTAAAACCCATCACTATAGACAGGGGAAACCCAGGCTAAAACCCATCACTATAGACAGGGGAAACCCAGGCTAAAACCCATCACTATAGACAGGGGAAACCCAGGCTAAAACCCATCACTATAGACAGGGGAAACCCAGGCTAAAACCCATCACTATAGACAGGGGAAACCCAGGCTAAAGCACATCACTATAGACAGGGGAAACCCAGGCTAAAAGCACATCACTATAGACAGGGGAAAACCCAGGCTAAAACCCATCACTATAGACAGGGGAAACCCAGGCTAAAACCCATCACTATAGACAGGGGAAACCCAGGCTAAAGCCCATCACTATAGACAGGGGAAACCCAGGCTAAAGCCCATCACTACGGGACAATATTTTAATTTTATTTAACTAGGCAAGTCAGTTAAGAATAAATTCTTATTTACAATGACGGCCTACACCAGCCAAACTTGGACGACGCTGGGCCAATTGTGTGCCACCCTATGGGACTCCCAATCACGGCTGGTTGTAATACAGCCTGGATACAAACCAGGGACTGTAGTCACACCTCTAGTACTGAGATGCAGTGCCTTAGACCGATGCGCCACTCGAGAGACCCAAAAGACAGTCTCCTGAATCTGTCTCCTTACAGACTATATGTCCCAAACACTTTCTCAGCTCCTCTCGCCATATCTCAGTCACACCAAAGCAATGAATTCACAAACTCTCCAAAAAAAAAATGCTCACATACACCAAAAGCTCTAGTAATATTTACATTTCTGGTCTTATCTGTCTCATTCAGAAAGAAGGAATTTGGGATATTTACTAAATGTTTCAGAAGAGAAGTGTATCTAAAGCTATGATTTTACACCCACCCTGTCCACATGACAAAACACACACTGTCCAAACACACACTGTCCACATGACAAAACACACACTGTCCAAACACACACTGTCGACATGACAAAACACACACTGTCCAAACACACATGACAAAACACACATGACAAAACACACACTGTCCAAACACACACTGTCGACATGACAAAACACACACTGTCCAAACACACATGACAAAACACACACTGTCAGAACACACACTGTCCAAACACACATGACAAAACACACACTGTCCAAACACACATGACAAAACACACACTGTCCAAACACACACTGTCCAAACACACATGACAAAACACACACTGTCCAAACACACATGACAAAACACACACTGTCCAAACACACACTGTCCAAACACACACTGTCGACATGACAAAACACACACTGTCCAAACACACACTGTCCACATGACAAAACACACACTGTCCAAACACACACTGTCGACATGACAAAACACACACTGTCCAAACACACACTGTCCACATGACAAAACACACACTGTCGACATGACAAAACACACACTGTCCAAACACACACTGTCGACATGACAAAACACACACTGTCCAAACACACACATACACAGAAAGTCAGCAGGCATACAGGAAGTGGTTGGGTTGTGTACGTTCACATTAATAAAATATTTTATTCTATCTATGTAGATTACCAATCTAGCCTTTCTTTCTCTCTACTTAAGTAACCTCCAGTCTCTGTCTGTGTGTGTGTGTGTGTGTGTGTGTGTGTGTGTGTGTGTGTGTGTGTGTGTGTGTGTAGTCTACAAGAGGGCTGTCGCTCAAGGCCCCACTTTTGCAGCGGTATCAGCGTTCAGACACAGTCCAGGGCAACGGTTAAGAGTGCCGTGGTTCCCTTTAGAAACTTGTCCATCTATCCTCTCTTCACTCTGTCCATCTATCCTCTCTTCTCTTCACTCTATCCATCTATCCTCTCTTCTCTTCACTCTATCCATCTATCCTCTCTTCTCTTCACTCTATCCATCTATCCTCTCTTCTCTTCACTCTATCCATCTATCCTCTCTTCACTCTGTCCATCTATCCTCTCTTCTCTTCACTCTATCCATCTATCCTCTCTTCTCTTCACTCTATCCATCTATCCTCTCTTCTCTTCACTCTATCCATCTATCCTCTCTTCTCTTCACTCTATCCATCTATCCTCTCTTCACTCTGTCCATCTATCCTCTCTTCTCTTCACTCTATCCATCTATCCTCTCTTCTCTTCACTCTATCCATCTATTGGTTTCTTGGTATTCCATTCACTTGTATTCTATTATTTAACTTAAGGCCAAGTGGTATGAAACAGAGTGAGGAGTGTGAGAGTGTCCAAAACCAGGACTTCTATTTGATTTAGATATTATTAAATATGACATTTTAGGCCATTCTGCCTCCTGGAACTCCTTAAATGTATTTGTTTAATATTACAACAGAACCCCTTCTATCTATATTAGAGGACGTGCTGGTGTTGGTCACTGCTGGGTGTTGTGTCTATAGACAGAAAGGTATGGATGTCCCTGATTCTGTATTTACATAAAACACTCCACACACATGCGTGCAGACACACACACACAAACACGCACGCAGGCACGCAGGCACGCAGGCACGCACACACACACACACACACTGTGCGGCGCAGTGTGTTGTGTTGTCTCTAATGCCGCGGCAGGCCCACACACCGTGATGGCTGTCTGAAATTCAAGCTCTCCTGGTATTTAACAGCACTTTCTCCCCCTCCTCTTCCTCCTCTCCCCTTCTCCTCCTGCCGCTTCTGTCCTCTCCTCTCCTCCGTTACCCCTCTCTCTCTATCGCTGGCCGTCCCGCTCCCCCTTTCACTCTGCTGGCTGGCTGACAGACAGCCCTCACGCACACTGACCCTGCCTAATAAACTAAGACTGAAACATCCCAGACTGACCACACACACACACACGTTTATAAAGTAAGGCATTATGGCTCTCTGTACCAGGACAGACATGTCAGAGTGTGTGTCCTACTCAGGTAGAGAAGCAGAAATCCGGCTCCTCACGCTGAGTGAGAGCTCCTCTCTGCACCGCAGCCGAGCACCCATAGACAGACATACACACACTCACTGTTACATACACACACACACACATGCACAGTCACACAGACACAAAGACACACAAACACACACACTACCTGAAAGTTGTAACAACCTTGACATGCTACCGGCCACCTCCGCAGCATAGTACCACACAAAATAATACACACTCACACACTCTTAGTCTGATGAACACGTACCCACACAGGCAGACACACAATCAAAGGCATTCACAATGACAAGAGGGAAAAACATCAATAGTAAAAAGGTCAAATTTACCTACTCTTGTTGCTCAGAGTGTAGAGAGTAACACTCGGGCAGGGGAAGTTCTACAGAATCCATCTGCACACTGCCACCATAATGTGAGCAAACCTCTATGAATCAAAGTTTTTTTCTGCTATCCTCCTCCTCTCCTCTCCTCTCTTTCCTCTCTCTCTCTCTCTCTCTCTCGCTCTCGCTCCGTTCCTGTCAGAGCACTGCAATCAGGCACAGTGGTCCTCCGTGTGACAAGCCTACAGACACAGCAGCACAGTGGTCCTCCGTGTGACAAGCCTACAGACACAGCAGCCAGCCGGTTGGGACCAAAAGCTCTAGCACTCTTCTAATCAAGGACTTAAAGCCACAATTGGAGCTCATGAATAATGAAGCAAGGCTTTGCATATGTAGTCCCTCTGGCCCGTCCGGGCTGCTCATTGGTGGACGGGCGGCCAATGAGAAAGATGCAGGGCTCGGTCTTCGCTCACGGAGAAAGAGAGAGAGAGGGGAGCCGAGCAGGTCGAGAGGAAGGGCAGACACAAAGAGAGAGCGACAGAGGGAGTAAGACAGGGGGCAGATGAATAACGAGAGTGAGCGGTGAAGAGAGAGAGAGAGAGAGAGAGAGAGAGAGGTGAGGAGAGGGAGAGAGAGAGAGAGAGAGAGGTGAGGAGGAGGGTATTTAAAGAAACAGTGCATTCTAATTATCTCTCTATATTCTCTCTCTCTGTCTCTCTCTCAGGGCAGTTGTTATCAGTTATTTCTGTTGAGCGGAGAGATAATGTCTTTCAGGCCGGGGTAATATTAAACGTTGTGATTGAAGCCTGCATACAAATACACCATTCCATCTGTTTATTGGCATGTCTGTCATTCTCTCAGTCCCTTTCTTTCTTTCTCTTCCTTTTCTCTCTCTGTCTGTCTCTATTGCTCTCTAATTCTCTGCCCGTCTGTCTGTAAGTGAGAAGATTGGTAAAATGAAGTAATCTCTCTGACTGTAATGTGTTTAAACAGGCCGCTTACACACGCTCTGGTTTCTGCATATGTGCCCTGTGTAGAACAGAGCGAGACGAGAGAGATTTAAAAAAAATAAAGAGATCAAACGAGAAAGGGTAAAATGATTGGCTAAGTAATGAACAATAAAGTTAGAATACAAAACATCCAAGCTTGGCCTCACACAAGCAATAGGTGAAACACTGACATGTTACATCACTTAGTTTGATAATGTAATAGAACATCAGTGTCTTTCACACTATCCAAAAGGAAATTAAATAAAAAAGAGCCAAATATTGGACAACCCTATAACCACTCAGCAGTAAAATAGGGATTCGTTTTCCCAGTCACAGATTCCAGACTGTCGTTGTTGTGGAATGATTGGGGCATGTTTTCCAGGAACTGGCTGTGTCCAGGTTGTTTTCCGTGCGTGTGTCAGCGGCTCCCCGCCTTCCCAACCCCAGCGGGACGACGCAATTCCCACTGCTAAGAAAACTCAGGAGCGTTGCCGTTCCGCTTAGGAATAGTATCCAACTGTCTCCACACACACACACACACACACACACACATACACACACACACACACACACACACACACACACACACACACACACACACACACACACACACACACACACACACACACACACACACACACACACACACACACCCGACCAGGAGGCGGAACCCTATGTCCTACAACACATCTTCCTCTGTCTTTGTATTAGTTCTCTCCAGTTCAGTCTTATAGGCTCCCACCCTGAATAGAGTGCATGTGGGGAACAGAGAGAATGAGAGGATGAGGGAGCAGAGGGGTGGAAAGGAGGGATGAGGGAGTAGAGGGGTGGAAAGGAGGTATGAGGTGTGTGTGTGTGTGTGTGTGTGTGTGTGTGTGTGTGTGTGTGTGTGTGTGTGTGTGTGTGTTTGAACAGAGATATACACTGAACAAAAAGTGAGTTAGCTATATCTCCTCCTATATTAACACCTTTCAAATGAAAGATAAATACTGTATTTCAAAGTATCCAGCCAATAGATGTGGTATAAAATCAACACATCGCTGCTCTGTTTTCTCTGTGTTAACTGATCCTTAGTAAAGAGCAGCTATAGCTGCCCGAGCTAACTAGGGCCACATAGGAGGGCCATCCAGTCTTCTATGAATTAAAACATGATCATATGAAGAAATCATTATGGGGTGTGAGTTACGAGGCCTAGGAGCCGGCTATGACACCGTACACACACACACATACGCACGAATGCAGACACATACGCAGGAACAGGCACACACACGCATGGACGCACACATATAAGCGTACACACACACACACACACAAATACACGCACACGTCTGGCCAGGCATACCTCTGTTATGATGTATCCTTCAGTCTATATGCATCGACAAAGATGAGTTGGAATCAACGCAGCCTTCTGCAAACAAATACTTTAGCAGTCACATATACATATACTACACACACTCACACATTCTGTTTCTTAGCACTCTCTCTCTCTCTTCCTCCAGCCCTCCTATCTCACATTCATTCTCCTGAGCTTCCTCCAGCCCTCCTATCTCACATTCATTATCCTGAGCTTCCTCCAGCCCTCCTAGCTCACATTCATTCTCCTGAGCTTCCTCCAGCCCTCCTAGCTCACATTCATTCTCCTGAGCTTCCTCCAGCCCTCCTAGCTCACATTCATTCTCCTGAGCTTCCTCCAGCCCTCCTATCTCACATTCAAATGAGTTGTCTTTGCTCCCTTGTTAAACACACACACTCTCTTTTTCTGCCCTAATGCACCTGTGATGGCAAATTGATCTCTCTCTCTCTCTCTCTCTCTCTCTCTCTCTCTCTCTCTCTCTCTCTCTCTCTCTCTCTCTCTCTCTCTCTCTCTTTCTCTCTCTCTCTCTCTCTCTCTCTCTCTCTCTCTCTCTCTCTCTCTCTCTCTTTCTCTCTCTCTCTCAGCTTAACTGCAGCAACATAGAAAAACAGGAAGATAAAAACCTTAAAAATACATTGTGCATACTAACACACAAAACATTGACAACATCTTCCCCCTATTGCCCTCAGAACAGCCTCAAATCGCCAGGTCATGGACTCTACAAGGCGTTGAAAGTGTTCCACAGGGATGTTGGCCCATGTTGACACCAATGCTACCCACAGTTGTGTTAAGTTGACTGGATGTCCTTTGGGTGGTGGACCATTCTTGATACACATGAGAAACTGTTGAGAATTAAAAATCCTGACCCAAACCGGTGCGCCTGGCACCTACTACCATACCCCGTTCAACCATACCCCGTTCAAAGGTACTTCCATCTTTTTTCTTGCTCATTGAACCTCTGAATGACACACATACACAATCCATGTGTCAATTTTCTCTAGTCTTAAAAATCCTTCTTTAACCTGTCTCCTCCCCTTCATGTACACTGATTGAAGTGGATTTAACAAGTGACATCAATAAGGGATCATAGCTTTCTCCTGGATTCACCTGGTCAGTCTATGTCAAGGAAAGAGCAGGTGTTCATGATGTTTTATGCGCTCAGTTTGTGTCAGTGTGTGTCAGTGTGTATCAGTGTGTGTCAGTGTGTGTCAGTGTGTGTCAGTGTGTGTCAGTGTGTGTCAGTGTGTGTCAGTGTGTATCAGTGCGTGTCAGTGTGTATCAGTGTGTGTCAGTGTGTGTCAGTGTGTATCAGTGTGTGTCAGTGTGTGTCAGTGTGTATCAGTGTGTGTCAGTGTGTGTCAGTGTGTGTCAGTGTGTGTCAGTGTGTATCAGTGTGTGTCAGTGTGTGTCAGTGTGTATCAGTGTGTGTCAGTGTGTGTCAGTGTGTGTCAGTGTGTATCAGTGTGTGTCAGTGTGTGTCAGTGTGTGTCAGTGTGTATCAGTGTGTGTCAGTGTGTGTCAGTGTGTGTCAGTGTGTATCAGTGTGTGTCAGTGTGTATCAGTGTGTGTCAGTGTGTGTCAGTGTGTATCAGTGTGTGTCAGTGTGTGTCAGTGTGTATCAGTGTGTGTCAGTGTGTGTCAGTGTGTGTCAGTGTGTATCAGTGTGTGTCAGTGTGTGTCAGTGTGTGTCAGTGTGTATCAGTGTGTGTCAGTGTGTGTCAGTGTGTGTCAGTGTGTGTCAGTGTGTATCAGTGTGTGTCAGTGTGTATCAGTGTGTATCAGTGTGTGTCAGTGTGTATCAGGTTGTGTCAGTGTGTATCAGTGTGTATCAGTGTGTATCAGGTTGTGTCAGTGTGTATCAGGTTGTGTCAGTGTGTATCAGGTTGTGTCAGTGTGTATCAGGTTGTGTCAGTGTGTATCAGGTTGTGTCAGTGTGTATCAGGTTGTGTCAGTGTGTATCAGGTTGTGTCAGTGTGTATCAGGTTGTGTCAGTGTGTATCAGTGTGTATCAGTGTGTGTCAGTGTGTGTCAGTGTGTGTCAGTGTGTGTCAGTGTGTGTCAGTGTGTGTCAGTGTGTGTCAGTGTGTGTCAGTGTGTGTCAGTGTGTGTCCCACCCATACACAAGGATTATTTTTTACTAAAATGAGTTTCAGACAAATCTGCGTACACCAACCTGCTGCTGAACAAAGCTAAAGCTACACACACACACACACACACACACACACACACACACACACACACACACACACACACACACACACACACACACACACACACACACACACACACACACACACACACACACACACACACCTCATCCTTACCGCTGATAATAACTTGCCTTTCTAAACCATAGCTCA
Source organism: Salvelinus namaycush (assembly GCF_016432855.1). Taxonomy (NCBI): domain Eukaryota; kingdom Metazoa; phylum Chordata; class Actinopteri; order Salmoniformes; family Salmonidae; genus Salvelinus; species Salvelinus namaycush. The sequence goes on along the minus strand of NC_052321.1, from coordinate 14,478,066 downwards.
ATGACATAGAAAGACATACAAATGTTAAAATGGACAGCGATTATTCACAAATTCTTCCCAAACTAAACCAACAAATAGCACTATTTAGAAAAAGTTACATCTTCATAATTTATTCATTTCAATAGATTTTTTTTAAAGGTATACAGACATTAAATCTCTGCAGCAGCAAAGCTGAGTATTGATTAAAAAGATACTAAAGAAAGGTTTCAAAGCGGAGCGTTGTGTGTGTGTGTGTTGGGGCCATTCAAAATGGATTTTAATTGCTGTGTCTGTAATGTAAATGGCTCTCCTACATGTTAGCGATGCCGCGGCACAGCTAGACTAGAGACAGACAACACACCTGTGTTCAGTCAAATTCCACAGGACACACACACACACACACACATACACACACGCACACACACGCTTATCAAACACACAGATACCAGTAGGTATAAATGCATTTAGAAGCACAGATACACACACAATGTCCTCCTGCTACTTTGCACTCTGATGTCTGATGTTATAGAGAATCTAACAACATACGTGAAGTAGAATTCCATTTGGTGTATTACGTTTGTAGCCATAGGCAGACCTGACTCTCAAGAGAAGACAGGCTATGTGCACACTGCCCAAAAAATTAGGTGGAAACTGAGCTATACTTTCTAACCTCCTGCCAAATGTATGACCATATTTGAGACACATATTTCCCTCAGATTACACAGACTGATAAAGAATCCAAAAACATATCCAATTTTGATAATCTCCCATATCTATTGGGTGAAATACTACAGTGTGATATCACAGCAGCAAGATTTGTGACCTGTTGCCACAAGAAAAGGTCAACCAGTGAAGAACAAACACCATTGTAAATACAACCCATGTTTAAGTTTATTTATTTTCCATTTTGTACTTTAATTATTTGCACATTATTACAACACTGTATAAAGCCATAATATGACATTTGAAATGTCTCTATTCCTTTGGAACTTTTGTAAGTGTAATGTTTACTGTAACAAAACCAAAAACTGATTTCACTTTGACTTTGTTTCCCATTCCAATTAAGCCCTTTGAATGAATTGAATTGAGAGAGAGACAGAGAGAGAGAGAGACAGACAGACATACCAAGACCACTACCCCTTTCTTTCCCGAGAGGGGTAGTGATCGGTCCAGATGTATTGATTGTGTTACAATGTGTGCTCCTTGTTGACAGTGACCCCTTTAGGCCACATGTACATATCTCACTGTTTCTCAATGTGTGTACGTGTGAGAGAGTGTATGTGTGTGCATTATAAGGATATTATATTCAGTAATTCTCCTCTCCTGAATATCGAGGGCCTTAAATATGCACCAACCACCTACACTGATTCTACTGTCAATATGATTCAATAACTGCTACACACACACACACACATGCACTCTCACATGCACACACACACACACACACACACACACACACACACACACACACACACACACACACACACACACACACACACACACACACACACACACACACACACACACGCACTCTCTCTCACACACACACACACACACACACACACACACACACACACACACACACACACACACACACACACACACACACACACACACAGATTGGTGGTGTATTGTGTACATGGTTTTTGTCTGAAGCAGCGTGCCGCAGTCACGTTAGTATGTGTGTGAGAGAGACAGAGTGTGTTAGTGTGTATGAGAGAGACAGAGTGTGTTAGTGTGTGTGAGAGAGACAGAGTGTGTTAGTGTGTGTGAGAGAGACAGAGTGTGTTAGTGTGTGTGAGAGAGACAGAGTGTGTTAGTGTGTGTGAGAGAGACAGAGTGTGTTAGTGTGTGTGTGTAATGTTAAAGATGACGATGACCCTGTGGTCACAGCCTGCTGACATCTGTAGAGGAGTTATCAGTCCTGGACCTACCAGGTATCAATCACAGCAGTCAACAGGCTACGTAAGTTCATTCAGGTCAGTTCACAGACGGCTGGGTGTGTGTGTGATCTGAGTTAGTTATATTGGTTCCTGGTAGCAGAGAAACACAGTCTGAGCTTTACAGCTTTCTGCCACAGAGAAGACAACAGGCTGCAGTTCACCACTAGATAGATAGAGGGCGATATCGACTCTGGTCAGCCCACCAACCCACCGCTGTCCTGGGAGGGAGAGCAAGAGAGGAGATGGAACATCATGTCATTCCCAATGGGGTACATGTCCCGTAATTATATACATTTCTAGGGTTTATTAAATATATACTTTATTTTAAATTTAAGCACCCCTCCAAAACCAAATGGGTGAATGACACCTCTGTACTCCAACAATTACATATAAAGCCACTCTGAGAGGGATAAATAAAATAGGTCCTTTCGTCAAATAACACCAAATGGGTTAAAGAATGAACAACTTTACCGATAGCAGAAAGCCTGATTGTCTAAACTTCTCATGCGCAGGGATAGAAAACACACACACACACACACACACACACACACACACACACACACACACACACACACACACACACATGGTCTAATGTCCTAGCAGCAGGTACAATTGTCAGATGAAGGAAAGGGCCGTCCGGGCTAGCCCTGCCTCACTGCAGGATCCACGGGACAGACCCTCTCTCTGCGTGTGTGTGTGTGTGTGTGTCTGTGTGTGTGTGTGTGTGCGTGAACATACAGTATGTACACAGTATAATAATCAACAAAAGACAGTCAGAAAGCAGTATATTGTGTGTACACAGTATAATAATCAACAAAAGATGGTCAGAAAGCAGTATATTGTGTGTACACAGTAGAATACATATAAAACAAGGAACTGCATTTCTAGATGACACAACTGAACATTCAAATAATACCAATAATGATAATATGACAACAGAATAATAAAATCCCCATCACCTCTCCACTGTTAAATATATGTAGATCACCATGATAACTAGTGATGATGTGGGGGTAACAAGGTGCCTTATTGGATATCACCTTTAGATATGTGGCAGAATGGATTAGGTGACAATAAAGCAGCCTTTAGAAAAGTGTTGCATAAATGCAGTCCATTGTTATTACATAAGGAGAAAAAAATGGATTCTCTGAAATATCTATAGCGCTCAATTCAGAAAACGCACGCGTACACACACACACACACACACACACACACACACACACACACACACACACACACACACACACACACACACACACACACACACACACACACACACACACACACACACACACACACACATAATGACTGTTGCTGATATGTGATCTGCATCAGGGCATTAAGATACCTTTCAGTCAGGTACAGTATTTGTAGATGGAAAGACTGGAACCGTATCTCTCCCTACAGTTAAGACTGATCTGACATCAGGGCATTAAGATACCTTTCAGTCAGGTACAGTATTTGTAGATGGAAAGACTGGAACCGTATCTCTCCCTACAGTTAATAAGACTGATCTGACATCAGTAATACTGCTCTCTCTCTCTGTACTGTATGTCTGAGTCACATGATAGAATGGTTGTACAGTGCAACTAATGGGTACACAAATACTTTGTATGTTTTGTTAACCAAACCTCATGATAAGCCTGTACAAAGAGGTTTTCACCAGCACAGAAATGTTCAAATCTCAATGGAGAGCGTTGTAGCAACCCAGAGACACCTCCCTCCCGTTATACCACTATCAGAAATGTGAGGAAACAGCAGCTTGACTGCTGATTGTGATTCTGTTAAAGGGAGCAGTTCAAGAATGCAACAGGCTTGTTTCAGAGCAGGCACATATCCACAGTATAATTGCTAATATTATATTTAAATTGAGACAACTAATTAACAGTTTGCACGTAAAGAACTGAATATACACCATGAAGTGAGGTGGACATGATGTGTACGGTATTCAGGCTACACTAGTATCTACTGTACTCTACTCTCTGGTCCATACACCTCAAGTAAATCTTGGCAGAGAAAGGTGTGAATTCCCAGCCTTTAAAGTGCATCTCCTCCAGTCGCTCTGGGTGTCATATCGTATGCACAAGCAGGCATTTATCCACACACCTTTCCCACGCCTCATAAGGACTCAGAGCCAACTTTCCATCCGTCTACGGCCTCCCCTGATCGGATTGGTTTGGGGACGAGGGCCCCTGGCCCAAATGGTGTGTGCGCGTACATGTGTGTGTGTGTTTGTGTCCACCCGGTGAGCTCCAGAGAGAGGGGGACGTGCGAGGCCAGCGAGGCCCAGGCCAGAGCAGCAGCTGCTGGGTAAATCTGCTGGGTTTAGGAGGGCTTTCTGGAGCCTGTCACCACCATCAGTAACCTTTAGAAGAAGGCTAACACACACACACACATGGACACACTAATATGTGTGTGAATCTGTAAGTGAACATGTGAGTGTTTCCGTGGAATACTGTTAGGAATTTTGTTAATAAATAGTTAAAACAAATTCTAGCTTTAGATAAAACTATAACTAATTGAACTCTGCATGCCTGGTGAAAAGAGATTTGTGTTGTGGGTCATAAAATAAGCAGAAAGGGTCGTTAAACTATGGTTGAACTGACCCAACTTAGCCCTGAGGTGTTTAGATAAACTTTTTAGGTCTTCCATTATCTTGAGTTGTCTGCTAAAGTGGTAATAAAGTATAGTGAGCCTTCAGGATAAATGATTATATGGTGTGTCATGTGAGTGCCCTGTGAAGTTGGAATGAACTTTTGAACCTGTTTTCTATTTGTCAGGACAATGAGACTTATTTTGTAACCTATGACGTCATATCTTGTATATAAACCTGTGTTTATGATCAAATGGCAGCGTGCTCCGAGAATAAACACTATTATCTAATTTTGATAAGACTGTATCCTGTCTATTTTATGTTAATAAGTATCTTACAAATTCTTATAAATAGACAGATTGAATTTAATTAATGAGTATATTAGAGGAATTATTTAATTCCACTAACAATTGGTCCTTCGAGCCGGATATCCAAACTTTGCCTCTGTCATCCGAAGATATTAGCCGAAAACCGTGCACGGGCGGGTCAAGACCCGTTATTTAAAGTCCTGGCCTCTGAATTGAGGTTAAAAAACAGGCCGGTATATATATATCTGAGGTCGACAGAGACGGTGACGGAATCAAACCGGCATTGCTTTTCCCAGTCTGCAAGACGACGGTAAATAGTCTTTATTCTCGAATGTGGGGGGTATGATGTAAGTTATCTTTGATTTTAAATTCTAAACATGTTTAGCATTTATCAATAATAGTAGCTTCGGATATTCCAAACAGATTGTGGGTTACTTGTATGACCGAAATACAAGATGGATGGATGAAAAGGTCCGAAAAGACCTTGGTAGGTGCATTACCGTAAAAAAAAATAATGAACTTGAATAATCCGAGCCTTGCAAGCTGTGAGGATTATTAAGGGTGGGATATAGTAAGTGTTGTTAGGACGGTCGTTTTGTACAAATAGGACATCCATTAATTCAAAAGACATACCTAAATAAAGTTTTAACCTAAATAGTCTATCTGTCTGGGGGACGTAGTCTGACTATGAAATATAGCGGATAGGGATATTAAAACAGGTGAGGATAAATTCGGTTTGGTGAGAAGGCAGGGTAATCCTAGGCGAACGGAATAACTGAACCTATTAATACTGAAAGAAATAATATCCAAAAGGGTGGGAGGGAAACTTAATATAGCGAAGTGAGATTGGATAAATACAACCAGAGTTTGACCAGGGAAGTGTGTCCCCTGGGTAATAACTGATAGTTTAAAGTGAGATCTAATGTCCGATCAATAACAACGCTATAGATAAAGTTTCCAGGGAAGAGAACCATATAAATTCATACACATAGATTATAACTAGGTAACGGTAAAACGCACATAACATAGAAATATATTCACCTAGATCGTGAGAGCGGTAGGAAGTGGTAACACACACATAGAGAAAAAATAAATAAATAGAAAGACATAAATAGGTGATAAATACCATAACTACTAGTAACGGCAAGGATTATCAAACATGGGTAGTAAATCCTCCAAGGAGGTCCCGGTATTAACGGGAGACCAGCGTTTTATGGAACTGAAAGATAAGAGGAATTTAGAATTCTGTCCAATGGAGTAAGTATTATGGATTTGATGGTAGGCTAAATGTTGAAAAACTAGAATTGCTTATCAAACAAATACATAAGGAGTGTGGTAGGGATGTGAAGAAGCAGAATAAACAGGGGTTATACACAGCTAGAGTCTGGCTTTCGGAGGCTAGGAAAAGAGTAGAGGGTAGTAACAGAAAGAAATCTAAAGAGAGCCAGGATACGCTGCACTCCGCTCCCACAGATGAAAAAGTTAGCCGAATGGGTGGGGGTGAGGGTAACAAACTATATCCTTCGCTAGGATACCAGATATACAGAGGTAATATTGTTGATGAGATAGTAGAGGTGAGAATACGGCTGCAGGAGATAACGGTACAACCACCACCCAAAATTGTGGAGTCTGCTGAAGCCGAAGGGGGAATAGTCGGTGTGGAGACAGAAAATAAGTCGAGAAAAGTGGGAAATGTGAGTCAAAAGAAAAAGAGAAAATGTTTTAATTGCAATAATTTAGGGCATATCGCCTGGGAGTGTAATATTCCCTGCACACATTGTGACAGGTTAGGACATAAACATCAAGATTGTAATTTAATTAAGAGGGAGGTCAGGCGCGGCTATCGGGAGAATAAGAGAGAGTCGAGAAACAACGAAAGCGAGAAAAATGGGAATTCTCACTGAGGAAAGGCTTGAGCTTTTAAATTAGGGATATTTTGTTGACTCGGGGTTGGAATTACGAATACAGATACATGTAAAGTGGGTTTAAATGCGAATAAGTTTTTGTTATTTACATGGCTTTGGTGGATCAGTGGTATAATTCTCGCCTGGAACGCGAGAGTCTCGGGTTCGGTTCCTGGTAAATGTTTTGACTAGAATCCGAGTTTTTGATTGTAATTAAAACTTCTTGCCACTATAGGGGGTGCTGTTTTCGCATTAGCATAATTTCCTCTACAGATTAAACTGCCTCTTATTCAATTATTGCTCTTACTATATGCATATAATTAATACCATTGGATAGAAAACAATCTATAGTTTCTAAAACCGTTTCAATTTTGTCTCTGAGTTAAACAGAAGTCATTTGACAGCACTTTCCCTGACCAAGAAGAAGAATGCAAGATGTGTATGCTCGCTTCAACGCTCTGCCTATATATGGTCACGCCACCTATGACCCGAAACACACTTCATTCGTCTTCCTCTGGGTGTCAAGAGGACGTCAGAGGAGAAATTTTTTGTTTACCTTGTACTGACGTGAAATAAGACCTATTTCTTTGGCGTGACCGACAACTTCCGGTTCTCTGATTCGCGCTATTTGGAGGTGCGATTGTCTACTGTTTTGCTGCCGTTACGGATGAAAACTATCTCCGTCTCGAAGTTTGTTTGATACATGTGACCATATCATCTTAATGTATGTTTTTTCAATATAGTTTAATCAGATTATTTGAATTTTTTCGGGAGTTTTGCCGTGTTCCGTTCTGTGACTTTTTTTACTTTGGCCAGTCGACCAGTACATATGCTAAATGAAGAGGGAAAGTTGCCATTATGAATGGATTGAACGACTCATCAGGACTAAGGACACATTGATCAACATTCTGATGAAAGATCAGCAATAGTAAGACCCAATTTACGATGTTATTTCATATATCTGTCGTGCATGTGAACTGGTCGGGGGCGCCCAGCTGGTTCTGGCTGGCGTGGCTATGCTAATTTAGCGCTACATTTTGTTTTCGCTATAAAACATTTAATAAATCTGAAATATTGTTTGGATTCACCAGATGTTGGGCTTTCAATATCTGTACGCTGTGTATTTTTCTGAAATGTTTTAAGATAAGTAATTAGTTATATGACGTTGGTCTCTGTAATTGTTCTGGCTGCGTCAGCACTATTTCAGATTGCAGCTGCAATGTAGAACTGTGATTTATACCTGAAAAATGCACATTTTTCAAAAAAAAACTATGCTATACCATAAATATGTTATCAGACTGTCATCTTATGAAGTTGTTTCTTGGTTAGTGGCTATATATATTTTTATTTAGTCGAATTAGTGATAGCTACTGACGCAGGAAAAAACTGTTGGAGTAAAAAAATTGTGTCTTATGCTAACGTGGTTAGCTAATAGATTTACATATTGTGTCTTCCCTGTAAAACATTTTAAAAATCTGAAATGGTGGCTTTATTCACAAGATCTGTATCTTTCATCTGGTGTCTTGGACTTGTGATTTAATGATATTTAGATGCTACAATTTACTTGTGACGCTATGCTAGCTATGCTACTCAGTGGGGGGGGAGTGGGGGGTGATCCCGGATCCGGGTTGGTGACTCGTTAAAGGTTAAACTATTTGTATGTTTTGCCTAGAAAGTTATAGTTGCTAGTGTTTGTATAAGATATAAACTGAACGTTTTAATAGATTGTTTAGCTTAAATTAATAGACTAATTCATTCCACTTAAAAGAATAACGAAGCGAATTTCGATGCAAGACGATGTCTGTTGCCTAAATTATATGTTTGAATAATGTATTGGGAATATAGTCGTAATTAAAATGCTGAATCAAAGAAGAGATAGTTACTAAATTCTAATGAATTCTAAAATAATAATGAAGAGAGAATTAATTGTATGGTGATAACGCAAAACTGCGTCGTTACGTTGATTACACATTTACGTTACTCAAATTAATTTGAAAGTAGTTTAGGGACAGACTCCCACTCTTTTCTGTACTTCTGGCAGTACAATTTTGATTGAGAGATGTTGTAAGTTCTGATTCAACAGATGTGATAAATTAGGTTTGGTTTATCGAACCCGTACTACTGTTGCTGCAGACAGCCAACAATTATTTACAATTCATTGAAAGTCGTTGCGGCTTGGGTCTGGGTTGAGCGCCTGTTGATGACATCACTCACAAGGCACTTTTGTCGCCACGGCAATGATGTTGTGACTGGGGTGTGGCAGAGAAAAGTGTTTGTGTCATTTAGAAGGAAAATGCGTCCATTATTGTTTTGAGTCACTTTTCAGAAGTTGATAAACATTTCCAGATACATTTTTAAAAGTAGCTGTAAATCGTCAGGGTAGTTAGGAAAGATGCTAAAAACTAGCAACAGATTCGCTAGGTGGGCATCATTGATTTATGGTGTTCATTGGACTATATTTGGCTGTGAGAAAGGGAGATCTGAATGTCTGAATCGTAAAACATAGTGATAATGGATTCTGATGGTTATTGATTATAAACATTGTATTCTGGTGTGTTTAACTTTTTATGGCTGCAGGGGCAGTATTGAGTAGCTCTGTTTAAGGTGCCCATTTCAAACGGCCTCGTACTCAATTCTTGCTCGTACAATATGCATATTATTGTTATTATTGGATAGAAAACACTCTCTAGTTTCTATAGCCGTTTGAATTATGTCTCTGAGTGGAACAGAACTCATTCTACAGCACTTTTCCTGATATGGTGTGAGATTTCAGACATCTTGGCCCCTGCTCCCAGGTCAGTTCATAAGTCCCTGTGAAGGCTATGATGCTACAAACACTGCCTACGCCTTCCTCTAGATGTCAGTAAGAGGTGACAATTTGAATGGAGTCGATTACGCAATCAGTGCCTGTATAAAACGACAAAGACCGGATGTACCGTTCTTTTCCTGCTGCGCCTGACGCACGATGTACGTTGGACCTGCTCTCTTTCCAAGCTTGGGTTTAGCCAGTAATATTTCGCCGGTCATGTTTTTACTCGTTATAGGTGTTAAAGACATCATAAGGTAGTTAATTTAAACCGTTTTATAGCAATTTATATCCGTTTAGTGCGATTTTGAGGCAATTCTTGGTGATGCACTTTGAAGCTTTGGGCACGTTTCCAGTACCGGTCGAACGTTAGTGGGCATTTCGACGGACAAGCGGACATCTTTCGACCAAAAGAAGATTAGACCCAAGAAAGGATACATTGCCCAAGATTCTGATGGAAGATCACCTCATAGTAAGAAATATTTAAGATGATAAATCGTTGTTCTGTCGAAAAATTTTAAACGCATATTCCGCCATTTTCTTTGGTATAGCTTCGCTTGGCGAACCCTGTATTGCACAGTAAGGATAATTTTAGAAATGTAATTCAGCGATTGCATTAAGAACTAATTTGTCTTTCGATAGCTGTCCAACTTATATTTTTTTTGTCAAGTTTATGAATAGTTAATCATGAGACAAGATCACTGTCAAATATGGCGCCCGACATTTTCAGGCTAGTTTTGCTAGTTTTGTCATTGTATAACCACGGTTTTTTGTGGCTAAATATGCACATTTTCGAACAAACTCTATATGTATGTTGTAATATGATGTTACAGGAGTGTCATCGGAAGAATTCTGAGAAGGTTAGTGAAAAAATTGATATATTTTGGCGATGATTACGTTATCGCTCTCTTTGGCTTGAATCGATGCTCTGGTAACGTTTGCACATGTGGTATGCTAATATAACGATTTATTGTGTTTTCGCTGTAAAACACTTAGAACATCTGAAATATTGTCTGAATTCACAAGATCTGTGTCCTTCCATTGCTGTGAGCTGTGTATTTTTAAGAAATATTTTATGATTAGTAATTAGGTAATACACGTTGCTCTGTGTATTTATTCTAGTCGAGTTGTGATGGTGGGTGCAATTGTAAACTATGATTTATACCTGAAATATGCACATTTTTCTAACAACCTATCCTATACAATAAATATGTTATCAGACTGTCATCTGATGAGGTTTTTTCTTGGTTAGTGGCTATCAATATCTTTATTTGGCCGAATTGGTGATAGCTACAGGTGGAGAGAGAAAATGGTGGACAAAGAAAAATGGTGTCTTTTGCTAACGTGGTTAGCTAATAGATTTACATATTTTGTCTTCCCTGTAAAACATTTTAAAAATCTGAAATGGTGGCTTTATTCACAAGATCTGTATCTTTCATTTGGTGTCTTGGACTTGTGATTTAATGATATTTAGATGCTACTATTTAATTGTGACGCTATGCTAGCGATGCTAATCAGTGTGGGGGGGGTGGGGGATGTTGTCATAGGTGTACCGACCTCGGGCTTGCAGCCATAAGAGGTTAATTAAGTAGGATTCCTTCTTCCGGGACGGATGGAAGTTATCTAAAATATGTAAGTTGAAGGAGGAAAATACGTTTACATTTTTATTAAATACCTGGGATTAATTTACTGATTTCTTACACTGAGAAATGTACGACATTTGCGACAGAGGAAAAAAGTAATACGGTTAGATAATAAATATCAGGTTAATTGCATCTAAGGCTAACATGTTCACTTAAGTAGGCATATACATTGACGTTGTTTAAAACTTTTGATTAATGATTTGAGGTAAAGAGGAATTATCATTAGGTTTGGTTAATAGTTCACTTTTGAGTTTCTGAATCGATGTAGCACAGTGAATGCTAGTTAGGCGTTTTGTGTTTTTCCTGGGAGAGTGCGAGTTTTATTGTCTCTTGAATGTTTCCTGGGACTATTATTTTGGGGAGAGATTGAGATTGAGATTGAGGAGTGAGATTGAGGCCATAAACGACTAAATTGGAAAGGGCCTGAAAGGTTTTTGTTTTTTCATTAAGGTTTGCAAATATACACACATAAAACATTTGTTAGGACTATTTGTTTTAGTGCAAAGGAATTTTAAAGGGGCATGCTCATATTTGGAGTTTTATGAGTTTTTATCTTCTGAGTTTTAATTACACAAGTGAATTTTTTGATTTTAAGGATAAAGGGTTCTTTAAAATGTCTAGGAATATGACTATACAAGGGTGGTATAACCTTTGACCTTTATCATGGCTGTCTCTTAAAGTCTGATCAGCTTCGGGGGAGGGCCATGAAGATAATGCATTTGTGGTCATTTGGGATACTAGTTTTGAGGTAAATTAATTGACTATTATTGATTTGGTATTACAACTGGAAAAATCCCCTTTGTCATCAATAATAAATGAGGGAAGATATGATACATTGAGGTTTGGACAGGAGATATTTTAAGCCAATAGGGCAGGAAAATACATAAGCATTAAAATTATTTATGAGAAGAAATAAGTTTTAGTTCTTAGGAGTGGTAATTTACTGTGGATAAGGTATCCACACTGTAAAACATATATTAATTATTTATGAGACTGAGTTTAAGTTTAACCAATATTATGATTTAATAAAAAACAGTGGACTCCTGGGGGAGAGAGCTTATTAGTAAAGAAAGGATTTGATATGGTTACCATTTGTTTTGGCCATTAGAAGATTTTTATTTAAATAGTATTAAAATTGACAGGGGTATATGACATGTGTGATGATTTGGGATTATTGATAGGTTGATTAAGGTTATGTAAGGATTTTAGAGATTGACACTATAAGACATGTTGTTTTTTTAAATCCATGATTTTAGATAAAGCCAAAACAGTGAGACACTTAGTTAATATTTGGATGGAACACGTAGTTGTTATTGACTATTATGAGAAAAAGGCATACAGAGGGGTCTGCCACGCACTGTTGAGATCTTGAAGGTTTGAGAGCAGAGTGGAGAGGGGGGGACCAGGACATGAGCAAGGTAGGCTGTGAAATAAGATAGGTGAGAAAAGGGATACGGTTTAAATCAATAAATATATATATATTTAAGAACATATATAAACAGCACAGATACCTTTTTAAGTAGATAAGTCACTTGACAGAGAATTGGAAAAGGATAGATATGAATGGACGCCCAAGGGAGAATTGGACATGCGGCGAATGAAAGGGGCGTTCCTACATGATAATGTCAGACATAAGGATAATTTAAACTAATTTTACCTAAGTCATTGGTTAGGTTAGGCAAGGTTGTTACCTGGCAGAGCCAGGTAACAAAGGGGGGATGGGTAAGTTGTGGTCTAGGATAGGATGTGGCCTATTGGATGATAAACTAATAAATAAAAAAATCTAGCTAAACAAGCAGATATAGAAATAGAAAGAAGTATTGTTAATTACATGAAAAGGTTGTTTGTTTAACCAAACCTGTATGTCCAAGATTTTATGCACTACAGGTGAATTACAGGTGAAGTCACTCAATCCAGTCCCTGAGTCCACTCAATACAGTCCCTGTTGGGGGGACCATACCAAGACTCCTGGTAACAGCTAGCTGAAAGAGCTACCCGGATTCATATCACACTGCGGGAGGGTAAGACACATTGACACTGTCGAACAAGCACAGTGTCTGAGAGGAGAACTGGAATTAACAGAATTCCGGGGGCCATCTCTCGGATGAAGATTTCCTTTTCCCGTCATTCCATTCCTGTGTTTGTTCATAGAAGTGAAGGTGTGTCTGGCTTCTTGCTGATGATGTTTTCTCTGGGCGAGGGTGGGGCTTTATAGGTGGGCGGTCCATCCTGAGCTGTCTGGTTGTGGGAGCCATATTCCTGATACACCATGAACCCCAAGAAGGCCAGAGGGTAATATTGACACATAGTTAGACAATGAGGATTTTGTATTAACCAAGCATAAGAGATCACTTGATCTGGATAAACAGGAAGTGAGAGTGGGATTGGGAAGGAAGTCTCAGTGGAGTTCTATGTAGACCAAATGGGGCCTCTGACTCCTTGTCAGTTTAGGACTAAGAGCAGCCATTGTGGAAGACATCTATGAAAGTCCCTGTGTAGTTCATGGAAACAGGTTATAGCTCACATCATGAGAGAGGGCTACATAAATCTACATACCCAGTATGGAAGATGGAGAGTAGTGAAAGTAAGGGTTTCAGTTGACAACCTAGTGCCATTCCGAGTACGAGAAGTTAGAGCAGATGATAGTCAGCCAGAATACAAGCAGAGCCCCAGACAAAGCAGATACTGACCGTAGAGTTGTCCAGAGCCAAGGCCGATGTGGATGGTTCAGATGAAAGATTTTAAGGAAGTGATTGAGGTGGAAACTGTTATGGGATTCTAACCTATGGTTAGGCATGCCTCAGCAAAACCTCAGTTCATAACCATTTCCTTTCCATTTGATGGAATTGCTACACCCATGGAATGGCCTGTATGATAAAGCGGTTCAAGAGGGCAGGAAGCTGAACTATGACAGTTGCATTGATCTGTGATATGTGTCCCCAGGTGCCGATTACATCCAGATTTTCTCTTTCACAGTGACAGGATTTTATGGATCGCTACATAACACACGGATGGGAAGTAGGGGAAGTCAGTACATGCAATAGGACTGAGTATGTTACAACCGAGAAGACAATGAGGGACCTGACTGGCAGATGAAAAGGTTTAGAGTGTGGAGGTATGAAGCTGTGACCTAACCTGCCTACCAATTGGAACGGTAGTTGTGCACTAGTGCAGTTAGGCATGCTCTTTACCCTTACTCAGATCCAATTCAAAGCGAGGAATTAGATCTTAGCAGGATTAGAGTCAAGTATTTTCTAGTGGTCCACTCTCAATAAGAATGTGGACTAGATCAATTATACCAGAGATGTAATGAATGGCTTGGCAGAATAGAATAGAATCGTGTTAGATATGTTATTGGCAGAAAAGGGTGGGGTTTGTGTGTTATTCCGGTCGATGTGCTGTACGTTTATCCCAAATAACACAGCTCTGGATGGATCAGTGACCAAGGCCTTGGAGGTTTAACCACCCTAGCTCACGAGTTGGCAGTGAACTCAGGGGTGGATACTTCTATGACTAATTGGTTTGACAGTATGTTTGGGAAATGGAAAAATGTCATGATTACTGTGTTATGGGCTACCTTCACCTGTGTGACTGTATTAGTTTTGTGCGGATGTGATTTGATTCCGTGTGTGAAAGTTCTCATTTCCAGGATTCTGGAGAAATCAATGACACAACAGATGATGAAGTACGGATCAATTCTAAGCTCTGACCAGTGGAAGGATGAATGTATGGGGCCGGATCTAGTGGAGAACGATTCCGGATCTTTTAATTATGAGGAACCGAGATTGGATGAAACTGTATTTGACGTTTAGAGAATTTAGACGGTTACATGTTTCAATGTATAGACTGTTTCTTTAATGAAGATTGTAACGAAAATCCTAAATAGAGTTATGTTTCTGATGAAGGTTAGAACAGTCATTGATGTTGATGGAGTGTAAATACATGTATTGAATTGGTTTTATTCTTGTATAAACATTTATGTTTCTATATGATATTTGATATGTAGCTATTAATTGTTTTGTTATTTAGGGTGGATTGTTAGGAATTTTGTTAATAAATAGTTAAAATAAATTCTAGCTTTAGATAAAACTATAACTAATTGAACTCTGCATGCCTGGTGAAAAGAGATTTGTGTTGTGGGTCATAAAATAAGCAGAAAGGGTCGTTAAACTATGGTTGAACTGACCCAACTTAGCCCTGAGGTGTTTAGATAAACTTTTTAGGTCTTCCATTATCTTGAGTTGTCTGCTAAAGTGGTAATAAAGTATAGTGAGCCTTCAGGATAAATGATTATATGGTGTGTCATGTGAGTGCCCTGTGAAGTTGGAATGAACTTTTGAACCTGTTTTCTATTTGTCAGGACAATGAGACTTATTTTGTAACCTATGACGTCATATCTTGTATATAAACCTGTGTTTATGATCAAATGGCAGCGTGCTCCGAGAATAAACACTATTATCTAATTTTGATAAGACTGTATCCTGTCTATTTTATGTTAATAAGTATCTTACAAATTCTTATAAATAGACAGATTGAATTTAATTAATGAGTATATTAGAGGAATTATTTAATTCCACTAACAAATACTGCGGCATGTGATCGAAGTCAACGGAACGTCTTTCTGACAACACGTGGAGGTCAAAGGGATTCTCACCGCCCTGGACGGACAGGTGTGTGTGTGCGTGGTTCACGTGGGGAAGGTGACCAGAGGCCTGACAAAGGGGGTATGTTGGTCTATCATAACTGTACCCAAGGTTTAGGTGAGCACCTGCTGACCTTATCAAAAGTGGACATCCAGGGCAGCAGGGAGGGCTGGTGGGATGGATGTGACCCCATCACAAGTGGACATCCAGGGCAGCAGGGAGGGCTGGAGGGATGGATGTGACCCCATCACAAGTGGACATCCAGGGCAGCAGGTAGGGCTGGAGGGATGGATGTGACCCCATCACAAGTGGACATCCAGGGCAGCAGGGAGGGCTGGAGGGATGGATGTGACCCCATCACAAGTGGACATCCAGGGCAGCAGGGAGGGCTGGAGGGATGGATGTGACCCCATCACAAGTGGACATCCAGGGCAGCAGGGAGGGCTGGCGGGATGGATGTGACCCCATCACAAGTGGACATCCAGGGTAGCAGGGAGGGCTGGAGGGATGGATGTGACCCCATCACAAGTGGACAGGTGAAGTGTAGAGGTGGGTCACCGCTGCCTTTCCCTGATCAGCCTCTGCTGCTAACTAAATATTCCCAAATAATAATAAGGTATTGTATTCTATTAAGTTTTATTCTAATTCTATTCTGGTCCAGTCTTTTCCATTCCAGCCTATTCTATTCTGATTTGACCCTGAACTACTCATTACAAAGTTAAAAACCAAAGATGTTGAGCATTGAATTATAATGAATTGTGATGCTGTCATCCATGTTGTGTGTGTGTTATGTCCTAGTTTAGAGAATAGAAACAGAGATCACAGCTAGACCCAAACAAGAGCTCCTGCACACACACACACACACACACACACACACACACACACACACACACACACACACACACACACACACACACACACACACACACACACACACACACACACACACACACACACACACACACAGACAGTCGGGAGCCTTTCAGAGATCCCAGTGCTTTAGCCTTAGACAAAAGAGAAAGAGACAGATAGAGAGGAGAGAGAGAGAGAGAGAGAGAGAGAGAGAGAGAGAGAGAGAGAGAGAGAGAGAGAGAGAGAGAGCGAGAGAGAGAGAGAGAGACACAGAGAGAGAGAGAGAGAGAGAGAGAGAGAGAGAGAGAGAGACACCTTGGACAGTCACCAGTCCACCTCTAACCTGACTTTATCACCTGTGTGCAGCTGGCAGAGGGTAGAGGGCTCCTGAGACAAGGCACTGGGAGCAGAATCCTCTGGACTGTGGTCATCATTCATATTGGATGTATACTGTATGGGTATACAGTGTAGCTACTCTCTTTCAGCAGGTAAAGAAATAACATATGGAGAAAATATGTGTGTTTTAATTATTCTGAACTTCTCTCTCTCTCTCTTGGGAGGATCAAAAGGGTATTTAAAAAGCCTTATATTTGTCCCTCTTTCTCTCTCTCAGGTTTGATATCAAATATTCCCTCCTCTAAATGAGAAAAGGGAAGTAATTATGTGTTTATGTCTCCGTTGGGTAGCGTCCTGGGTTGCTGGAGTCCAATAGGTGAGGGGATACGCTGCCCGTAATTATGTTGCTTTGAAACAGAACATGAGTGGCTTATTCCAGAGGGATTAAGCCCCAGCACTTCTCTTTGTTAATGCAACACAAACGTATGCCAGGGAAAATAAGACACCCACACACACACACGCACACACACACACACACACACACACACACACACACACACACACACACACACACACACACACACACACACACATACACACACACACACACACACACACACACACACACACACACACTCATGGACACACGCGGGGACACACCCACACACAGCTCAACACCCAATTTATTCACCAGTCTCACAAGCCACGTGAATAATTCTACTAATAATAAAGATTGGAAGAAGCAGAGAGGAAGGGAGGGAGAGAAGGAAGGAAGGAAGGAGGGAGAGAAGGAAGAAGGGAGCGAAGGAAGGAGGGAGAGAAGGAAGAAGGGAGAGAAGGAGGGAGGGAGGGAGAGCAAGAAGGAGGGAGAGAAGGAGGGAGAGAAGGAGGGAGGAGAGAATGAAGGAGGGAGAGAAGGAAGGAGGGAGAGAAGGAGGGAGGAGAGAAGGATGGAGGGAGAGAAGGAGGGAGAAGAGAAGGATGGAGGGAGAGCAGGAGGGAGGAGAGAAAGAGGGAGAGAAGGAAGATGGGAGAGAAGGAAGGAGGGAGAGAAGGAGTGAGGGAGAGAAGGAGGGAGGAGAGAATGAGGGAGAGAAGGAAGGAGGGAGAGAAGGAGTGAGGGAGAGAAGGAGGGAGGAGAGAATGAGGGAGAGAAGGAAGAAGGGAGAGAAGGAGGGAGGGAGAGAAGGAGATAGTGAGATGAGTTAGAGAAGGAAGGAGGTAGAGAAGGAGAGAAGGAGAGGAGGGAGAGAAGGAAGAAGGGAGAGAAGGAAGGAGGGAGAGAAGGAGAGAAGGAGCGGAGGGAGAGAAGGATGAAGGGAGAGAAGGAAGGAGGGAGAGAAGGAAGAAGGGAGAGAAGGAGGGAAGGAGAGAAGGAAGAAGGGAGAGAAGGAGAGGAGGGAGAGAAGGAGAGAAGGAGAGGAGGGAGAGAAGGAGAGGAGGGAGAGAAGGAGAGAAGGAGAGGAGGAAGAAGGGAGAGAAGGAAGGAGGGAGAGAAGGAGAGAAGGAGAGGGGGGAGAGAAGGAAAAAGGGAGAGAAGGAGAGAAGGAGAGAAGGAGAAGAGGGAGGAGGAGAGGAGGAGAGGAGGGAGAGAAGGGAGAAGGAGAGGAGGAGGGAGGGAGAGGAAGAGAAGGAGAGAGGGGAGAGAAGGAGGGAAGGAGAGAAGGAAGAAGGGAGAGAAGGAAGGAGGGAGAAAAGGAGAGAAGGAGAGTAGGGAGAGAATGAAGGATGGAAAGAAGGAGAGAAGGAGAGGAGGAAGAAGGGAGAGAAGGAGGGAAGGAGAGAAGGAAGAAGGGAGAGAAGGAGAGAAGGAGATGAGGGAGAGAAGGAGAGAAGGAGAGAAGGAGAGAAGGAGAGGAGGGAGGAGGGAGAGAAGGAAGAAGGGAGAGAAGGAGAGAAGGAGAGGAGGGAGGAGGAGAGGAGGAGAGGAGGGAGAGAAGGGAGAAGGAGAGGAGGAGAGGAGGAGAGAAGGAGAGAAGGATATGAGGAGAGAAGGAGAGAAGGAGAGGAGGAGAGGAGGAGAGAAGGAGAGAAGGAGAGGAGGAGAGGAGGAGAGAAGGAGAGGAGGAGAGGAGGAGAGAAGGAGAGAAGGAGAGAAGGAGAGAAGGAGAGAAGGAGAGGAGGAGAGGAGGAGAGAAGGAGAAAGGAGAGAAGGAGAGAAGGAGAGGAGGAGAGAAGGAGAGGAGGAGAGGAGGAGAGGAGGAGAGAAGGAGAGGAGGAGAGGAGGAGAGAAGGAGAGAAGGAGAGGAGGAGAGGAGGAGAGAAGGAGAGGAGGAGAGAATGAGAGAATGAGAGGAGGAGAGAAGGAGAGAAGGAGAGGAGGAGAGGAGGAGAGAAGGAGATGAGAGAAGGAGAGAAGGAGAGGAGGAGAGAAGGAGAGAAGAAGAGGAGGAGAGGAGGAGAGAAGGAGAGAAGGAGAGAAGGAGAGGAGGAGAGAAGGAGAGAAGGAGAGAAGGAGAGAAGGAGAAGAGGAGAGAAGGAGAGGAGGAGAGAAGGAGAGGCGGAGAGGAGGAGAGAATGAGAGAAAGAGAGAAAGAGAGGAGGAGAATAGGAGAGAAGGAGAGAAGGAGAGGAGGAGAGAAGGAGAGGAGGAGAGGAGGAGAGAATGAGAGAAAGAGAGGAGGAGAATAGGAGAGAAGGAGAGAAGGAGAGAAGGAGAGAAGGAGAGGAGGGGATAACCTACAGTAATAAGAAGGGAGCAGTCGAGAGGTTCTCAAGGACAACATAACACGGATTTTGCAGCGACGTGGTTTGTCGTGTGTGTTTGATTTGCAAGGTGTGTGTTTTAGGTCTTCTTTTCCTGCCACTGTCTATGTTGGTGGTGAGTCTTTGTTCCTTTGCCAATATACTGTGTCACCACCTGTATCCCCATTGCTCCAGAGGCCAAGGAGAGCATGGTGACTCCTGTACCCAGGGAAGGAGAGGGGAAGGTGGGCAGAGAGAGGAGGCCGTGGAGCCTGTGCTATGTAATCAGAATTTCCTTACAGGCCTGACAGGCTTAGATAAAACCTGAGATATCTAAGTTATATCTGAAAGCAAGTATGGGACATAGCATGAGGATGGGACATACAGTACTGTGAGAATGGGACATAGCATGAGGATGGGACATAGTGTGATTTTATCGCAGTAGGAATCTGATATATTTTCTATGATGTCATTATATTTCAGTATATGATTGTAATATGGATAACTACATACAGTCATGTAGATGAACACATGGAGAGTGTTGGTGAGAGCAGAGGGATTGGAGAGACCCAGAGATACAGAACAACATAAAAAAAACAGATTCATCTACCACTGTCTAATGATGTGTGTGAGTAATCGTTGAAAGGCTGACGTGTGTTCACCCCTATGTTGAGTGTGTTTAATGGTGTGAGTGGGAATAATCACTTAACAGGGTGCTGCCTCCCTCTGGGGGCGGGGAGGGGCAGTTATTGGTGGTGGGGGGGAAACCACAGCGTAATGATGTCACTGTAACAGCACACACACACACACACACACACACACACACACACACACACACACACACACACACACACACACACACACACACACACACACACACAGCCCCCCATACACACCCTCACCCCAATAGATAGGCAGAGCCCCGGTGTAATGCCTGACAGTAACATAGGAACACGATCCGTCTGTTGGTCTGCTGGGAATTTATAGTTGGCCCAATGATTGCTTTGCAGGACTTGATGGTTGTAAATTGCATGGCATTTGTTAAATGTGGGCAGTTAGAAGTATACTAGTAATTATTTCTGCTTGTACTGATTGAGACATAATTCCAATATGGCCCCTGAAAATGACAGCATTCCGAAACAACTCTGTTTTAATTCCCCGGGAATACTAATTAGAATCGGGGGAAGGGGGAGTTTTATGTGCAACCTTCCAATGGAGCAAAAATAATTAAACTGTCAGGAAAATAAATATGCATAAACAGGCCATAATTTCAGAGCACACAGCACCTTGTCATCCGCTGACTTGTTGTGGTGAAAAACAAAAGCAGTAACAATGCAGTTATGGAGGGCAAGAGACACCACATACACACACACACACACACACACACACACACACACACACACACACACACACACACACACACACACACACACACACACACATACACGCACACACATGCACACACACGCACACACACGCCGCACACGCACACACGCACACACACACACACACACACACACACACACACACACACACACACACACACACACACACACACACACACACACACACACACACACACACACACACACACACACACACACACACACACACACACGCACACAAAAACAACAAATAGTTAAGAATGTACTTCTTGGTAGGGAAAGGGGAAACTGAATGCATTCAACCAAAATGTATCTTCCGCATTTAACCCAACCCCTTTAATTCAGAGAGGGGCTGTGGGCTGTGGGCTGTGTGCTGTGGGCTGTGGGCTGTGCGCTGTGGGCTGTGTGCTGTGGGCTGTGGGCTGTGGGCTGTGTGCTGTGTGCTGTGGGCTGTGGGCTGTGGGCTGTGGGCTGTGGGCTGTGTGCTGTGTGCTGTGGGCTGTGGGCTGTGGGCTGTGGGCTGTGGGCTGTGGGCTGTGTGCTGTGTGCTGTGGGCTGTGGGCTGTGGGCTGTGGGCTGTGGGCTGTGGGCTGTGGGCTGTGGGCTGTGTGCTGTGGGCTGTGGGCTGTGGGCTGTGGGCTGTGGGCTGTGTGCTGTGTGCTGGGGGCTGTGTGCTGTGTGCTGTGTGCTGTGTGCTGTGGGCTGTGGGCTGTGTGCTGTGTGCTGTGTGCTGTGGGCTGTGGGCTGTGGGCTGTGGGCTGTGTGCTGTGTGCTGTGGGCTGTGGGCTGTGTGCTGTGTGCTGTGGGCTGTGGGCTGTGGGCTGTGTGCTGTGTGCTGTGGGCTGTGGGCTGTGGGCTGTGGGCTGTGGGCTGTGGGCTGTGTGCTGTGGGCTGTGGGCTGTGGGCTGTGGGCTGTGGGCTGTGGGCTGTGTGCTGTGTGCTGTGTGCTGTGTGCTGTGTGCTGGGGGCTGTGTGCTGTGTGCTGTGTGCTGTGTGCTGGGGACTGGGGGCTGTGTGCTGTGGGCTGTGTGCTGTGTGCTGGGGGCTGTGTGCTGTGGGCTGTGTGCTGGGGGCTGGGGGCTGTGTGCTGGGGGCTGTGTGCTGTGTGCTGTGTGCTGTGTGCTGTGTGCTGTGTGCTGGGGGCTGTGTGCTGTGTGCTGTGTGCTGGGGACTGGGGGCTGTGTGCTGGGGGCTGTGTGCTGTGTGCTGGGGGCTGTGTGCTGTGGGCTGTGTGCTGTGGGCTGTGTGCTGTGGCCTGTGTGCTGTGTGCTGGGGGCTGTGGGCTGTGTGCTGGGGGCTGTGTGCTGTGTGCTGTGTGCTGGGGGCTGTGTGCCGTGGGCTGTGTGCTGTGTGCTGTGTGCTGTGTGCTGTGTGCTGGGGGCTGTGTGCTGTGTGCTGTGGGCTGTGTGCTGTGGGCTGTGTGCTGTGGGCTGTGTGCTGTGGGCTGTGTGCTGTGTGCTGTGGGCTGTGTGCTGGGGGCTGTGTGCTGTGGGCTGGGGGCTGTGTGCTGTGTGCTGGGGGCTGTGTGCTGTGGGCTGTGTGCTGTGTGCTGTGTGCTGGGGACTGTGTGCTGTGGGCTGTGTGCTGTGGGCTGTGTGCTGTGGGCTGTGGGCTGGGGGGTGTGTGCTGTGTGCTGTGGGCTGTGTGCTGTGT